>NC_039266.1:15243063-15444358 GCF_003368295.1 Carassius auratus
TTGACAAACGCTGTCCCATAGATTGCAGGTCACCTATTATGCCACTACCTCCGATCTGTGGTCCAGCAGAACCTCGGAGCCATACTGCAGACCTGTGTCCGTGTTATTTATTTTGTACCTTTGTGTCTTTTTTTATCCTCATCTTTTATATTAATATAGTGTGCAAAAATTGTATATTGTGTTGTGCTCTAATGTTTACATTTTGCAAAACAATTTTTTAAAGAGGTAGTCACATTGTTGTTAGTCTATTACTAATAGAGTACTGTTTGCAAAGCACAAAGTTTATTACATATATTGTACTGAAAAAGCACTGTTCTTGTATTAAATAATATATTTAGTACAGTAACTTGGTTGATGTTTAAATCAATAATGTCTCATATCTTTATGTACTAGTAATTCTATACAATAATAGGTCAAATGCAGCAAGTCAAAAGACCAACTGGACCTTCTTTGTCAATTTGCACACATTTCTTTAAAGGACTACAAAATTATCCTCTGAATATCAATATAGACAGGGCTCCAAACAAAAAAATCGACTTAGGAGCCATTGGCTCCTATAAGATAAAACTTAGGCGCCAAATGATTTTTTTAGGTGCCACAGAATAAACATGTTTTATGCGTTTTATTTAAATTATTTATTTTACATTTTAACTTTTTAATGATACTGATGCGTTTATGTCTCATCTTTTGTTGAATTTATCAGCATTTTAATCCTTCTTGTAGATGACCTGGGAATGAAGGTTCACTTAAAGTGGGAGCTAAATGTCTTTTCCAACTTGAAATATACAGTCATGCATTGTTTATTACACAAAATCTGTCCCAATATCATGGACCAGCATCACTTGGCCCCTGAGTATAGTTTGGGATCCTCCTCAATGCATCCTGTAAATGTTGTCATACTCTCTTAAAAATAAAGGTGCTTCATGATACCATAGAAGAACCTTTTTTTCCTGTCTAAATGGATTCATATAGAACCTTTAACATTTGAAGACAACAACAGATTATGAAAAGGTCAGAAAGAGATGATGATGATTGACTGAATGGTTCTTTGAGGAACCAAAATTGTTCTGTGAAGAACATTTTAAGCTCCTTTATTTTTAAGAGTGCATGTCTTTCACACTTTAAGTCTGTTTTTCTTAATTAGTAAAATTAAATTTTATAGGAGGAGTTGAATCATATAGACAACAGGTTAAGTAAAAATATAAAAATTCAATAGCTCATAAATATAGCAAAATGCTCCTCTTTATAGTTATTTTTCTAGCTGACTGATGATGGACACCGAAAGGTTACTGAGGTTAATATTACGTAGCAATGTTAACAAGCTTTACACGTTTTCCGCAGTTTGAAAATGTTGTACTGTATAATCTCTTATAAAATAGCCTACCTTTTGATGTTAATTCACGTTCATCATGTACTCTAGTAGTAAAGAGCAAGGTATGATAGGTTCACGTGCTGCTCGAACTGAAGCACTACTCGCGATCGCATCGAGTTAAAAACATCAACTTTTCAGAATCCCGCAAGCGCGCACCGCAGGTCATGTGACAAGAACCAACCAATCAGCTTCATCCTTTCCAGTACCAAAGTTGAAAGCTCAGCCAAGAAGGAACAGCTGATCATAGCTGTATATGGATTGGCCGATCGTTATGCGCATCTCGTCAGTAAAGCCGGTTTTCTAATCAGCGGTTAATTCCATCAGGTGCGTGATTTCACATAGAGCAGCTGTTACTACACAGAGCCGTTGTTAATAGAGAAGATGCGCAAATCACGTTAATTTTCAGCGTTTTTTGGCGCATCTTCTCAGTTAACAACGGCTCTGTGTAGTAACAGCTGCTCTATTTGAAATCACGCAGCTGATGGAATTAACCGCTGATTAGAAAACCGGCTTTACTGACGAGATGCGCATTAACGATCGGCCGATCGTGATCGGAGCACCCCTAAAATTTAGTAACAGAGCTGCTGCAAGCGATTTTTAGTGCTGCAAATCCATTTATACTTTGCTGAAATTTCCCCGTCTTCATGGAGAGAGCAGGTCATGGTTGCTTAGCAAAGGCAGACGCCACAGGAGCTCTTCTGCCCGAGCGCTTTGGAAAGGAGAAAGCGGCACGCCTAGCGTTTTCCACGCGTTTTAGTCGCGATATCTGAACGGCCCCTTAAAGAACACCAAAACTGTATTTATTGTTTGAATTTTGTTATGAATTAAGAATAATTTTAAAGCTGATACTTTGTAAATTATAAAGGAACAAAGCACAAAGCGATTACTGGACGGCAAGTGCACTTCATATAATTAAGTTAATGCATTAACAGAATACAGCATGGACTAAGATCTTGTTAAGAAGAAGCCTTATGATTATAAACGAGAACTGCTAACGATATTGCCAATATCCACACAGATGACAGCTTTACTTGTTGTAGTTTGTTCAAATTATGAACGAAATAGACTCTGTTTTTCTGCACTTTCTCTTCAAGTCTCCATCATTTCTCTCTCGCGCACGTTTTGTCAGGTGTGTGTCAGCGCTGCTGCGGAGGCAGATGAGGACTGTTTAAAACTCATTTTCCCACTAAAACTTCGATGCGCATTCACTCAATGCGCGAATATAACAAAAGATGTGAATGCAAAACAATCAGGAAAAAAGGCATTACATGCAATTTTTTAAGAGATAATATGTAAATACATAGGCCTAGTCGCCAGTGGCGACCTCAGCAAAAACTTCAGTAGCATTTTAATATTTATGGTCGCAAATGCGACCGTTTTAGTCGCAGTTTGGAGCCCTGATAGAGATATTGAAAAAAAAACAGACATACATTTTTGTCAATATCGCCCATCCCTATTTGAAAGTGAACAAATCCTTTAAATAAATGTAGGGTGGCAAGTTATAATTCAAATTTATTCTGCTAATAGTATTTTGATGAGGTCTGTTGAGAGAATGCAGAACTTAAATTCTTGAATGTAATATTATGTGTAATGTCAACTCCGATTTCTGTAAGATTTTTTGCAGTAAAATATCCAAAAACCACTAGGCTAGTGTTATATATTTTGTCCAGCTGAACCACATGACAAGAGTGTCATGGACAAATGCGGAAGTAGCTTCACGACAAATTTCAACTAGAAAGAGATGTCAATCTCGCTTGTGTTTTACTCGACAGGTGAGTTGTTTTGATTAATATTTTTACAGAAAGCGTATGCTATTATAACGATCAACAAGATTAGTATAATGGGGCATACAGGCCAAACGCGGGGAACTATGTCTCTAGACCCGCGCGAGGACGCGTCTGATCCATAGTCTGATTGCGTCTTTGCATTGACTTTGTATGTAATCTACTTGCGCAAATCGCTGAACTTGCATTAAATCCATGATTTATCTTTCCTTCTGATTGATGGCCATCAGCGGTTGGGTAGAAGACAACAAATCCCATCATTCCACGCTCCTTCTTACTAGGGCTGTGCGATATAGACAAAAAAAAAACCTATCACGATTTTTTATAAATTTTGCGATTTCGATTTTAATCACAATTTTGACACACACAGACATGCTTTACAGTCATAAATGCATTCAGTATACATTTGAAACATATTTCCAAAAGAAAACCAATAAGAGCTTTATAAAAAACTTGTAACATGTCTCTAGAACAGACATAAGTCAAAATAATCAATAAGTAAAGATGTCAAACAAAATATCTAGACATATAGCAAAAAATAAAAATAAAAAAAAAAACGTGTTCAGGGATTTATTTATTTATTTTTTGCCATAGAGCTCACTGTAGCGGTGCCTCAGGTGTTTTATGTTTTGCCCAATATATTTATTGCCCAAGGTTCACACGTACTCCGTCTGCAGTGAGTATACAGTAAGTTATGTGTACGCGGTTCAGAAGCAACAACAAGAGTGCATAATTGTAAGGCGAAAGCACATTAAAATCATGCGCAAACGCGAATCTATCTGGTCGCACGCATATTTTCTTTGCTCTTTTAACAAAACCAGATGCGCGTGCTCAGATCATATTAAAGCTTTTTGCGCCTTTCTATTTATAACCTTTTCTGTATCTCATCTTTTCACTGCGTGCAGTGTGAACGTTCTGATCCATTAACATGGGTTAAAAAAAAAGGCTCCTCATCACAGAGAGTGTGTGAACCTGGAGTTAGGCATATGCCCAGTCTGCTCTGTTCTCGTGCACCACTTAGGCGCGCTGCATCCTGATTGGTTCAGTTAACATACTGCGGGAGGCCGGGGCCATGGAAAATCATGCTATAAAGCGATTTAGAAACCGCGCACACTCAAATCGCAATTTTATTTCGATTTGAATTAATCGCACAGCCCTGCTTCTTAGAGTCATCAAACCACGCAATTGATATTATTTTGGTAGTGTGCCCTCTCGTGGCAGGTCGTAGAACCTGTACCTTTAATTGTGTATTAAAAAAAATATATATATATATATTTGTAGTAACTTAATAAAATTATCTTGCTAACTTTGGTATTTAGACAATAGATTTCTATTTGTCTTCTAGGACAAGATTAGGTGGATAAATGTTGAAATTAAGGCCATGTTTACAGTAGTGCGTTTTCGTTTTAAAACGCATACTTTTGCTACTATTACGCCTGTCGTTTAAACTACTCCAGCGCTTTCAAACCTCAAAAATGGATTATCGAAAACACTGCAGATCCCGTTTTAGTTTAAAAGCACCAGGGTTGTGTTTCAGTGTAAACGGAAAAAAACAGAGACTTTGGAAAAGATGTCATGGCTGCCCACATTTGATCTGTGTATCCTTGATGATCATGTAAACAATAACATCATGCTCATTTTTGTTCTACCTGCATGAATGGTCATGTAACATGCATTTTCGGTTAGGTAGTTTCTAATGCATTGAAAACACAAGTGTAGAAGAGGATTGTTTTAATTTTAAAACGAAAACGCACTAGTGTAAACAAATTATTTATTGTTTTTAAGTGAAGGGAAAGACCTGCTAGTGTTTAGTGCTGTTATGTCTGATGTTTAAAAGAATGTAAAAAAATATTATAAAAAGTTTTTGTGGTTACCATTGTGCTGAAGAGTAGAATACATGATAGTAAATATTGACTATAGTGCCAGTAGCAAGTAATATCCTGTTAGATCATTAAATTTACATGCTAAATAAATTACATTTAACATTTTACATGCTTGCTGTTGATTATATCTGAAAAAGATAAGACTAATTGATTCCAAGGCCACCAATCCATTAGTTGGGTGAGCAACTTAATTTATTTGGAGTAATCAACTTAAAAATGTGTTTATTCTAATTAGTTATTCTCATTGTGGTTTCTTGGTTTAACAATTTTATTATATGCATTAACATTATTATTATTATTCCAGCCAACACATTATTTTTATAGTGTATAAATGCTGAGTATATCCTCATGGGTCTCCCATATTCATACCCCATCTGATCAATTGATAATATTTGCACTAACATTTTGCAAGTGCTTTTTATGAAATCATCATGATGCCATGCCTGACAAAATTTTAACCATCCCTTAACATTATTCACCTACTAATTAGCACAGTAGAGCACAATAAAGTATGGCCTAACGCACACACTGTACCGTGCTGCACTCTAGAGGCACATACTGCAAAGTACAGTATCAATGAGTACAGTATCAATGAGTATGTTAACATAAACCCTATAATATAATTAACGCAGTACTGTTGGAGCTCATGTAAACAATACTTCAATTATATTAATGTAATAATACTCATAATTAAAGTAATTATAAATGCAGTCACGCCATACTTAACATCTAACGTTTAAGTTTATTACTTATAGGCCATACTGCACATCAATGCTAGCTTCGAGCTAGTTTTTATCCTGCTGAAAAACACCTTAAATCAGCCTAAAACTGTTTGTTGGTCACAACTGCTCTCTCTGTTTCTGATTAAACAGGTCTAACGGATTGACTAAATGAGTGTTTGCCCAAATTCATCTAGTCGGGCTGGGAGAACCTTGCCAACAAGCAGCTTTTTCTTTTAAATTTAAATAGCCAAACACACAAATTGTAGCTAGCTATACTTATATTGTAGCTATATACAATATCATTTATTTACTGTTATTCCTCACCAGGATCTTTAGTTTACTCCCTCCCTCCTCTGCTGATGACAACCTTTTCGAAGGGTATTAAAAGTCCAAGTCCAAAACATGCCAATACTTTCCTTGTTTCTTATATGAGCCTTTTCCAATCGTCTGCTGGTATCCTGCAAACAGCGAACGTAAAATAAAAGTAAACATGACGATCTTCTCAAGCGAAAGTCCAGTTTGGAGAGAGTGTGCGTCCTCACCCAAAAATGAGCTTGAAAATGACTTGAGGAAACAACGCCGCTTTACGACGGAAGCCGAAAGAGTCTTCTTCTTCTTCTTCTTCTTCTGTTGAGTTTTATGGCAGTTTACAAACAAAGTGTATTACCGCCATCTGCTGGACTGAGGTGCAGTTCTTTTTGGGTTTTTAAAGAAACTGAATAAAGCAACAAAAAAAAAAAAATTCTAAATCCTACATGCTAACTGTGTATCTTTAATGGATGCTACTATAGAGCTATTTATGCTTCCTGACCTGGGCTCTGCCAATAATGTTTCCAAGGAGAATACTTTCTTAGCTGTATTAACTGCCCTTTTCAGTATTTCTCTTTCCCTATTAAACCTTCTACATCTTAAAAGGACATGCTCCACATCTTCTCTCTCTCCACAAACCTCACAATTCCCAGATGGATGTTTCTTTATGATGCCGAAAGAGTCGACGCGTTACAATGTCTTTCTTGATTACTGGCCATCTTATCATAACATGAGTTGTTTTCTTAGAATGTCCGCTTAAACTTCCCACAAAAAATAAATAAATAAAAAATCCGTACGCCACTCCATTTCTTTTACTGTCTATGCATTTAACCACTCTCGCGACCCCAAGGGGCAAGGAACTCGACCGGAAGTTGAAGTCTGGTGGGGGCTGCCATCTTTTAGCAGAACTTCACTTGCGTTAGCATTCCCATTGACTCCCATTCATTTTGGCGTCACTTTGACAGCGAATAACTTTACATCTGAGGCGTTTAAAGACTCTGTTTGTCCATTATTTATTTCTAAAGATACACGACAATGTATAAAGGGCTCCATTACCTTCTATGTTACATTATGGCCCCGTATAAACAGTTTTTGTAAAAAATAGGCTAACGATTGCGTCATAACCACTCGGCTCTCTGTCGCATTACCGTACAGACACGAGGAGAAGCTCGCAGGCAAGTAACTTAATATGGCGTACTGGCGTTACATTTTAAAATACTATACAAAATAATTAATCAGAATACTTACTCCTGCTCATTCATGACAAAGAACTCCCCGCTCAAGCTCGCCGTCTCTGCAAGATTAACGATGGCAGTTTGCACGCACAGCTACTAGAAGATTTACATCTGTCAGACAGGTTGCTGACGTCGTCAAGCTTCGTTTAATGGATTATTCGAAAACGTAATTTTTAATGTTTAAGCATTAAGCTGTTGTGGTGTTCAATCCCATTGTTTCTAGATTCAGTTGTGATCAGATGCATTTTAAATAATTGCTAAAAGCTTCATTGGACCAAAAAATTAACTTTTCACACAAACACACACACACACAAAACATTTTTAAAAATACTGTTTTTTATTCTGATACAAAATGACCAGCTAACATGAATTGACTAATATCAGCAGAACGTGAAAGTTTGAACAGCGTGAACAAGAAACATGTGAACAGTACTCAGATCTCCATCGGTCGTAATTTGGCCCAGTAGCTAATATCCAGCATGCCAGAGCGAATTGCAGCGGTTATGAAGAACAAGGGTCAACACTGTAAATACTGACTGATTGCATTTTTTTGCCAATAAAAGTCTTTAAAACTTATGATATGCTTGTCAGTTTTTCACCAAATCATAGAAACATGTGGAAAAATAATTTTCAAATACTGAAGCAGCAAACTTTGCAAAAAAACGAAATTTATGTCACTGTCAAAACTTGGCCACAACTACACATGAAACAAACTTCTACAAATTTATCTGCGGCCAAATAAAATGTAAGCTAGCCTGGAGTGAGTACCCTGTATCATTCTGTCTTTCATGATCTTTTTTTTAAATAGCCAATGTTTCCCAGCCTCCGCAGCCCCATCAGTAACTTTATTTACACCGAACTACAGTTTCAAATTATACTGGATATCATAGACATATATTTTCTATAATTTTATTTTACTTTTGAAACATTAAAACATACATTTTTCCACATACACCTGTTTATAGATTATAGATATAGTAATAGATTATAATATATAATGACTCTGACATCATTTGCCCATTTAAAAACAGTATGAACAAAAACAGATACATTTTGCAAAGTATCTTCTACAGAACAATGATTCATACAACCCTTGAAAAAACTTGAGTGTTATGTTTCATTTTTGAACGATGTGGTGTCAAGACGGGCAGCAAAGAATCCACTTCTCTCCAAGAAAAACATCAAGGACAGACTGAAATCCAGCAGGAAGTACAAGGATTGAACAGCAAAAGACTGGCGCAAAGTTATTTTTTCTGATGAAACTCCCTTCCGGCTGGTGGAAAATCAATTGTTCGGAGAAGAAAAGGGGAACACTGCCATGAGTCCTGTGATGTGCCAACAGTGAAGCATTAAAGGGAACTGCTACTTTAAAATGAACCCACAGAAGCATACAGTATGTCATGTTTTTCTTTATTGTAGGCTATTTAGTTAACTGTCAAATACAGAGCATTGCTTAACAGCATGATTAAGTATGATTAGGGAATCTGAGAAAAAAACACTACTACTAGCATTATAATAATATGTAAGCATAAACTGTGTCTGTTCTTTGTCCATAGCAATTTTATATAAATTGCTATTTAGGTCAGATTAGGCCAATCATCCTCAAAGCCTCCTCCAAACATAACCTCATTACCAATCCTCAATAGATTCATTAAGGAGCATGGCAGATATTTGGAGGTTGCAACAACCAATGAATAGGGAGCACTCATTTTACTCACGTTCATGAATCTTGCACTACGATTTACCGTTTTTTTTTTTTTTTTTTTTTTTTTTTTTTTTTTTTTACAGTACTTCTGAACTGATACACGCAAAAAAGAAGGTTCTTTAAAGGTTATTTATATGTAGTAACGGATTTCGAACCTCAATAACCTTTTTATGCTGAAATGGTTCTTTTTTTTTTTTTTGGAGTTTAGGGTTGTTTTTCCCGCCATTCGTGTTTTAAATATGTAACTGTCAAGGCTCCTCATTACCGATTTTCTGGAGCTCAGTGATCCAACTAAATACTGTCAACACAGTCTCAACAGGTAAATGATTTCATTCTTTAATTGAAATACAAATGTAACTTTAAAATTGTAACTGGTTTCCAAACATGTTCTTTTCTCTTTTTAGTATTTTGGTCATTTGTACAGTATATTATTCCTGTGAGGGCCAACAGAGGGAGACAGAGAACAGATAATAATGTCATAGACAACCATTTTCCTGAAACTGAGAGAGAAATAATTAAGCCTTCTTGAGAACATCCTGCTGTTCCCCAATGCTTTTCTTCCTTAAGAGCAGCATCTTAAAAATATATTTATATATCTTACTAAAACAGAACAATAACTATAAGTCTTGTCTCCTGAATTGTTATTTCATTCATGTATGCCTGTCATGTCTTGAAGAATAATGGAGACACACTGTATAATTACACAAGGGTGGCCTTAAACCTGGAACCTTTTAGCAGTGGATTAAACTCAATACTCATTCGCACGTAATGTTAATATTTTATCAACATAATGTAGTGTATTCTATAAATTTAGCTCCTGTATAGTTTAAAATAGAAGTAGAATAAAATAGAAATAGTCAGTCATTGAACCATGCTTTTTAAACTGTCTAATTGAATCTGAGAAGTAAAAAATAAAGTAGGAATGTAATTTAATTCCCATAATATGTAAGTTCATTGAATGATATATTAAAATGTTCAAATTCACACCCATATTGCACTTGGACATATATAGCAACCTTCTGATAAAAATATATTGTGTTAAAGTGTCTTCACAAAAGCATGCTATAAGTGTATTCTGTTCTGATGCTGTGGTCCATTTATAGTACATCCATTCGCCAACTAAACCTCTAGTATTGCCAAGAACAATGTGCTAGAAAGAGAACAATAAATAAATAAATAAAACTACATGTCCCTGTGTCATTAATCTATGTGGTGAAATAGAGGGTTGTTTTTCTTGAATTACAAATCGCCACTTATGAATTATTACACCCTTGAATCCAATGCAAGCTATCCATTTCATTGCTCTGGATCATGTGCGTCCACACCAAAGCTGTGGCCAGTGTTGATCATGGAAGGAACATCAGTAGCCCGTTTACTCTGTACTGCATGGTTATTTTGGACCTGTCCCTGGAGACAGAGCTCAGAGCTCTTTTTTTTTTCCTGGTCAGAAAATTCATTATTCAAGGTGTGTAAACCTTCCATCTGCTGCCTGTCTGGTTTAAACACTGCTCTGTCCATCTGAGCCAGCGCAAATGTTTGACTCCATCACCTCACTGTAGCAGCGCCGCAAACATCAGACACATGCATAAATACAGTATCACCTGTTCTGGATCTGATTCTTTTCCCTCCAAAGGCATCAAGACCAGGTAACAACTCGGATATATACATCAAAAACAAGGCATTGTCTTGATACATAACCAAAGACTACAGTATTAACATGGTAAATAGCCAATAAACATGACATTATCTTGATTCATAACCAAAAGCTTCATTATTAATATGGTAAATGTCAAGTAAACACAACATTAGCTTCATTCATATTCAAAAAACATTGTATTACCATAGTGTATGTATAACAAATTGGTATTACTGAGTATTACTATGATACTAAGTCCATAATGAATGAAAAAGGGAATTATAAAGTGCTTTTTTGTACACCCGAAGCACTTTACAATCATATGGGGCAATCTCTCCTCAACCACCACCGGTGTGCAGCATCCACCTGTTGAATGCCATGTTATTAGATATGTACCAATATAATACTAATTTTTTGGACATGAATTATGGTAATACCATGGTTTTTGAAAATGAACCAACATCATGTTTTTGTTGTTGTTGTTGTTGTTGTTTACATTTACCATGTTAATACTGCTGTTTTTGGATATGACACCGAACAGTGAAGTGACATATGGTCACTAACATAAATGTAACTTATACTCTGCATTTAACCCATCTAAGTGCACACACACACCGTGAACACACAACACACACCTGGAGCAGTGGGCAGCCATTTTTGCTGCAGCACAGGGGGAGCAGTGAGGGGTTCAGGGCCTTGCTCAAGGGTCTCACCTCAGTCATGGTATTGAAGGTGGAAGAGATCGCTTGACATTTACTCCCTCCACCTACAATCCCTGCTGGACCTGAGGCTCGAAGTCTGACTCTCTAACCATTAGGCCTTGACTGCCCCAATAAACGTATGTATCAAGATAATGCCATATGTTTTTTAAAATGCACCAAGCAAAGAAATGTATTATTATATCCTAGCACAGTATTCTTTAAATTACCTTTGAGTACCATGTAAAAAATGATCAAACCTTCTGAGCAACCAATATGTTTTACCAGCTAATGAATTCTGCTCATTTGAGGGGGACAAAATAGAAGAAAATTTAGAAGTTACTGTATTGTCATGTAATGCCATTTGGACATGTACCAAGGTAATATTATTTTGGACTTTGTTTTATGGTAAAAGCATGTGTATTTTTTTTTCTTTTTTTTCTTCTTTTTTTTACATATATTGTAATGTCATGTTTTTGGATATTTTGCTACCATGTTTATTAGACATGTACTATGGAAATAATGTAATATTTGTGTATGTACCAAGGTAAAGTTTTGGATATTTTCCATGGTAATACCATGGTATTATTTAAAGTACCTTTGAGTACTATGTAAAAAAAAAAAAAAAACAGCATAGAAATAAGGTAATAATTCTGTACCATGGAATATATCAATGAACCACAGTATTACTATCTGATATTATCATGGTTCCCAACCCAGCATTTTTGAATGGATAAACAAATGCCATATCCACAGTTATAAATAGTACGCATATGTTCGTTGTTTTTGGATTTGACCTTTTTGGAGCATCAATATCAACATATAAACTCCTGACCGACCTGGGCACGTAAGTCTACTCAAAAAAGACCAGCTCCTCTGTGAGAGGTTTCTGTTACAGCAGGAGATATTGATGAGGCCAGAGGAGAACGGGACAGTCAATAGTCTACAGTCATCCTGACTGATGAACAGAAGGAACTTCTCACTGTGCGCTGACATTCACAAACAGGGGACTAACTGATAAGTACAGCTGTTCCTCCTAATGAACAACATGTTTTCAAAGACTGCTAGAAGCTGTATGTGTGAACCGGGGTCAATGACCGGTCATAGCATCCCAAATGGCCATTTCTAGCTCTCACAACTACAGGAACCAGTAAGTTATTTAGACAGTGTACATTTGAAATGCCTGTCTATTTCCATCCAACGCAAGGATTCTGAAAGCAGATTTGCAGTTCCCAAGAGTATAGTGTGTGGAGGTTTCCACTTCACTGGCTTTCGAGCACACAGGTCCAGCTGTAGCCACTCACTGGTCACCACATCCACAGGCTGACAACTCGGCTCTTGTCACAGGATTGGATGCATTTCATTTCGGCCTAATACCCATGCCAAATGATTTAAATGAGGTATAGAGGTCAATAGCACTGATAAATCGGGACGAATCATGATGGATCATTGCCAAATGAAGCATCTGGAAATTCTTCGGGTGAAGGGATAGGGCACAGGTGTTTATTAGAAAGTCAGACATCTGAGGTTGTCTAAGAATTGCAAATAACTTCTACTTTACTAATTTTCTTGAATTTGCGACTATGATATATTAACACAACAGCCTCTTGGTCAGCACGTCGACATGTAGCGATGTACATTACGCTTCAGGCGCTATGCAGTTGCTAAGGTGTTCTGATTGTTTAACTAAGTTGTTAGTAGTGATTCAAGCCATTCTGGGTTAATAAATAAATATTGGACACATTAAGTTACTTTTTATTTTATCAGTATGTTATCTTAATCCTGCAAGAAATATTAACTTAAACTATTAAAAATATATTTTTAAAAGGAATTGTTCACCCAAAAATAAAAATTTACTCACTTTCTTCAAATATATAATAGAAATTAATTATTTAAATTTTACTATATTATATCGGTTTCTCATCAATAGATCTTCTTAATGAATGGGTGCAGTCAGAATCAAAGTTCAAACAGCTGATAAGAAAACATCGCAATAATCCACATTAAAACATTTTTTAAAGCAAAAGTCTTCATGTTCAAATCCATCATTAATTTGCTTTTAACTTATAAAAGGGGGTTCTGGCTCTGTCCATAATATTGCTTTCTCCAGAATTAAAATTAAAAGAGTAATATGAAGAGATAAAGCATTGTTTACAAGCAAAAAGTCCAAAACAGTTCTAAACAAATATATATAGATGTGAGAGGACAACAGAGGATGGAGTCTTTATGGATTATGGGCTCATATCAGTTTTGAGTTAAAACACTCTATAGAATTTTATATATATATATATATATATTTTAATGATTGGACTGCAGTAGTGTGGATTACTTATGGACTACTGTGATGTTTTTATCAGCTGATGGCATTCATTGCATAGGGTCCATTGGTGAGTGTAATGCTAAATTTCTCTAAACTTGTTCTGATGAAGAAACAAATCTTCATCTTGGATGTCCTGAGGGTAAATTCAAATTAGAAATGTTGTGTTAAAACTTAATAACAAATTAAATCTAAATAGAAATAATAATAAAAATAAAAATTACAATGTTCATAATTACTAAAACTAAAACCACAATTTAAAAAAAGATATATAAAGAAAATAAAACCTAATTAAAATGAATAAATAATACAAATTTAACACTGATATGATTGAGCAAAAATTGTTTAATTGCATAAATTTGTATGTTAACAAATGTTTCTAATGAGCATGGGGCAGGAGGACTGGAACATTTCTGCCATCCTTTATTCCCTAGACTGGACACTATCATGTTCATGAAAGCTGACCCAAAGACCTCATCTAATTCCAAACAACTGTAACACTGAACACTGCGAAACTCCATAATCAGGCTGCATGAATTACCGTGAAATTTCATTTATGACGTTCTGTCAGTTCAATTGTTTTTATGAAGTTGATGGCACAAATAAATGTTGCATGAAGAAACAGGCTCTGTAAATGACTTGTAAGAACGTGTGGATGTGGAGTCCAGCGGCCTGAAAACAAGTTGTTATTCTCTGTTACTTTTTGCTGTGCCTCCAAGGAGAAGCATGTTCACTCCATTTGAGGATCCAGGAAGGCGATAAGACACCAGACAGCAAGAGAACAGGAAACGAGTCAAAACAACATCATCTGCATGTGATATCATCAGTGTTGATGGTGAAGCTGATCTGTTGATCGACAAGGGAGAAGTGTAATCGTATTTCACTGCTCCATTTATAGCATCTCATTTATTGTTCCCAAGACTCACCATCATAAAAACAAACCCTACCAATCTTATCTACATCACACAAACAAATTATTTTGCCGTATCGAATAATTTCAATTAGCACAGTATAAACTGAATATGTGCTGAAATTTAAATTCAAATTAAATCAGCTGCATTAATGGTGTTGAAAAAGAATAACTACACAGTTGTAAAAAAAACAAAAAAACAAAATTGGATTCTTGTAGTACGTTTTACAAGAAAATAAAATTTTAATGTTTCTACTTCAAATTTTGAGCGTGATTCTCTGTAACTTGCTGTTTATTTGTAATGATTGTGATATTTACTAGCAATTTCTCACTAAAATTTGTTGATTTATTTTCTGTGTACCAATTAAAAAATGCCCAGACTAAACACAATTTAAAAACGACTTTCACATTTAATGAAAAATCTCAATACAGTTTAGAAACATTCAGCAAAAATGTAACTGCAAAAAAACGAGAACAATCAATTTTCCAATTAAACATTGCAGATGGTTAAATATAATAAACAAGAAGTGCACAACATTATGGCCTCTGTTTGAACATTTTTTACATCATAAATGCATCTGCCAAACACACCAGATTCTTCAAAACCTTCAGCTCTTTCAAAATGAACGCATACTGTCATCCTCCTTCATTACTTAATTCAAACAACCCACAATTCCTTTCTGCCAGCTCTAATTAAAGCTCCATCTTTTCTTTTCCATTTGACGGTCTGATAATGATGCTGAATGCCCCTGCCCATGGCATCTGTGTCACTTTAAATGAACACAACCTTGCACGTGGTGTCCCAGGGAGCTCTCGCTCTTCAGGCCTGGCTGTAAGAGATCCGATCTTCTCTCCAACCCATTGTGAATCTCTGGACCGCAGTTCCCAGAATCTGTTCATAGACCACAGCTCACACTGAAATGTCACTTTCATACACCCTCACTCTCGCTGTTTTGTCAGTTCACTTGACCTAAATTAATTTATTATCTGTTTTTCAGTTAAATTAAAAGAGCACAGACAGCAGGATTCATTGCAGTGTACAATTCCCCAACCCCCTGACAATGTGAGACAGAGCAACACAAAAGCAAAAATAATCAAAAACGCCATCAACACTATCTATTGAAATTACTGATTAGTGAGATATGAAATAAAAAAGTTTGCAGAGTAATAACAGTGAGTCGTGGTTTGGTTTAATCACACATCTTCTTTGTGGGCAAACTAAATATTTATGCCACATATTTGTATTCATAAGACTATACTGAATCTCCTCATATAACAAATACATTCACATGCTACAATATACATATCTTGGAAAAAATTATAATCTTGTATCTCAGTTAGCGCTTTTTCATACTGTGGCTTTTCTTCAAGGAATAAAATAATGAAGAAAAAAATCCCAAGTGGTCGAATAATGACAAAATGAATTTTTGCTTTTTCTTACAATCACCACTTTTCTTTTGAGTGTACGACTGACTTTTCAGTTTCTGCATGTATTGGAAATAAGACACATTCTCCTGAAATGAGTCCAGGGCTAACGTGGACACCTCCGGCTGTAATGTCCTCTTTATAAAACCTCACGTTTGAGTTTGGCATAGAGGTGACCCACTTCTTGCATTCATCCAAGACATTTTCTTAGTAAGTTTTCATGTGTTGATAGCATGGTGCTGCGTCTCCATAAACATCTAAGAAAATTGCTGTGGGCCTTAAGTAGCATTTACATAACACTATTATATAATCTGACCCTAATGCAATGAAAGAGTTTTCAAAAAGCTATATATGTAATCTGCATTCAATAAAATAAACAGAATTGCAGTTTTTAATGCCACCAATACTATCCCACTCACAGATGTTTGGTTTAATGTGTTATTTTGGTGGTTAAGAGCAAAATTTGCTATGAAACGAGATTTCGCATCGTATACTGAAATACAGCACTGTGCCTCAGAGATGCTGAGTCCTCATCGTGTCTCCTACATGTCAATCTCATGCTTCAGAAAGCCTTGTCCTCTTCAGTGTAAAGCTTTTGAAAAATACTGAGTTGTTAGCTGAGGGGCAGTGAAGTAAGAGAGTGATTCATATAGCGCCGCTTCTAGATGTCTCACACTACAGTGGTCTCAGTCTGTAGGAAAGACTGGGCTCTGGAGTTCCGATGGAATCGGCCCATGTTTTCCGTGCCGTTCCGGGATGTGGATGAACTGTGCAGACGGTAGTCGCGACCAATGTAACGCTTTAAACGCAAACTCCGCCACTTCCTCTTGAGTTCGCTCTTGACCTGCAAAGCAGCCAAGCAAAACAACCATTAGCATTAGCATTAGCACAGAAACACAGGGTGGTAAGTCGACACGAAATCAAGACTGAACCCATTTATGCTCAAAATATGTTTCTAGTTTTATTTTAATTGATTTAGGTTGTGTTTGTTTGCTTGTAAACTTTCATCAAAATGTAATTATCTAAGCTCTGCCTCAGAAAAATAAAAAAACTTGTTTCATGCCTTTTCTTTCATACATTTGTCATACAGGGGGAATTAATCCAAGACCCAAACAATTCATCCTACATGTTTATCTCCTTCAACATCGTTTGTCACTCAGAAATGTCACAATACAGAAGTCAAATAGGTTGTGAATGTTTTATGTTGATTTGAACTAGGAAGGAAAACCACTGCTCTGTTCCAAAACCTAGTGAGCTGCCTGACGAGGAGGCATTTTAATGCATCATATGCACAGAAATAAATAGTGTGCTAACTTTATCATATACTGACTAACAAATGGCTTGTTTTGACCAAATTCTTAGTAGGCACTGTATGTATCATTATTAGAGATGACAATTCCAGAATGCAAATAAAGGATTGCAAATGAGTTGAAATCAAAAATGCTGTTTTTAAATAAAAATTGTTATGTTTTCGGTTTTCCTTCTCTCCTCCCCCCTCCCCTCTGCTGTTTTTTCTTGGCTACACTCACACTCTTCTTCAGCTGTCCCTCATTATCGCTCCTCTGTCTCGCTAATAGATTCACACCTGTTCTCGCTTCTCCCTAATCATCCTGGCTATTTCTAAGTCCCCATTTTTTGTGTTCTCTGCTTGATTATTTCGTTTGCTGTAGATGCTGATGCTTTGCAATCATCTTGTGCCAGTCCTGTCTAGTCCTGTCGTGTCGGACCCTATCCTGCCTTTCGTGCTCCAGTCACAGGTCAGATCTAACGGTGCTCTGGGTTAACCTGTTGCTCTGCTCTCTGTCCAGTCCTGCTGGTGCTGACGAGTACTCTGGACAGTTACCGTACCTGCCGCCTGAGTTTATCCAGCTAACGCTTATCTCAACACGCTGCCCGAGCGCTGGCCCGTTTATCTACAAGAACTCTGTTTTCCCATTCACGTAAAAGACTGTGTTTACCTTTTGGGTACCTGCTCATCGGCCGCCTTTTGTTATTTCAAAGACTTTTCTGTTACAACGCTACTCTATTAAAGACGATTCCTTTTTGCATAATCGCTCTTGGGTCCTCATCTTTCCACATCACAAAAAATGACATCTGATACTCAAAAGCATTCTCAACAAAGTTATAATTTTATTACAACAATAGTATAATAGTGTTTTACACAATGTGTGGGTGTATTTTTGTACTTTTTAGTGCTGCTTATGCAAAGTTTTTTTTAAATTGCTAACTTATGAGATTCTATTACAGTTAGGATGCAGTTTTATCAGCTGCCTATATAGGCAGTAAGCAGCACACTATGTTTTGGAATAGAGCTAAAGTGAGATAAATCAATGATCAATAAAATTTCAGACTAACCTCACTATTCAAAAAACAGTACAAAATCGCAACCACCAAGCCCTGTGAGAGGAACACAGAGGGTTAATGTGGTACACAACATTAATAAATCATCACATATCATTCTAAAGTTTGGAGTCTGTAAGATTTTGTAATGTTATTCACAAAACAATGATATTGTAATTATTACTAAATAAATTACTAAAAATTACAATTCAATTACAGTGTTATAATTCAAAGTAAATATTTATATTAACATTGTTTATATTAATTTGTATTCATATTTTAAAATTTCGGTGAGAACAAAGCTGAATTTTAAGCCATTAATACAGTCTTCACTGTAATATTTTTGACAGTTTTAAACACTATATATTTACACATTTTATAATTTAAGACACTTTGATGAATAGAAAGTTCAAAAGAGCAGCATTTATTCTGATTATATTATTATAAATCTAGATTAATTAAAGAGTGGAGCTTTTGTTAAAAGTTTAAGAAGATATATTATATATATATATATATATATATATATATATATATATATATATATATATATAATCATTACTCATACATTTAGGTATATTCTCACCTGAAAAGATCCCAGACCAAGGTCAAAGAATATTTTATAGTTATTCATCTCTTCATTTTCTTCTATGATGTAAACGAAAACAACATAATTGATGCCAAACAGAGGGATCAAGAGAAGTGTGGACTTGGCCAACCTCCTGAAAAGAGAAAGAGGAGTAACAGGATTTGAATGGAGTGATGGGGAGGGATCCCTACTGTCATGATAGCATGGCAATTTTTGTCAAATAGATTATATGTATTAGATACATATTTCCAAGCACACAATGGAGAGCTCCAAACTGAAATCTCAATGGGAAAAATGCATCATGGGAGAGCCATCAAATAGAGCGCAGCCTCTCATGCATTAGCGACAGGGCACTCAAACGCAGAACGTGCCACTCTCAGCAGAACAAAAACTCAGATTGCTACAAATCGCAGCATAAATATTTCACCCCCATTTCAATGCATACACATTTAGCAATGCACAATAGATAGTGGAAGACCTGGATAAAACTGGAAAGCAGCCATCCATTTCCAACCATTTTTCTGAAAATAATGCTGGAATGCAACTCCAGCTAAATTTACAAGGGAGATCTGAGCTATGACCAGAATAGCATGTAAGAGGGTTCAACCACGTTTGCAGAATGGAATATTAGTTGGCATCCATTTGCGATACCTGTACTGCGACTGATCGTTTCCACCAACATCAGGACACCTCAGTTTCTGGACCAGGATTCGAATGATGCTGATGAACAGAATAAAGTTCAACTGTGGAACACAGAAAGGAAGATAAAAATATTTTATATAATTTCGCATTTATACAATGATATTATCCAGACTAAAAATATCCACTGTTTACTGGATCTGACACAAGAACTTCTCAAAACCTTTTGTAAGACTTGAATCAGATTACAGGTCTTTAAGGAACCAAAAATGAAAATTCTCACCATTTATTCACCATTTTAAATCATTCTAAACCTATATGATTTGAATTTTGTCCATAAAATAAAAAAAACCCAAATAGATCCTAGCACCTAAAACTGTTTTAAATTTGGTCTGCCAAATGCATAACTTCCAAGGTAAATTGATAATCTCCCATTTCCATCTTGTTTGAATCCATCTGGCAGATAGTAGAAACAAAAGAGGCCACTTGTTTCTGTTCCTCAAAATTAATCCCTACATAAAAAAACTTAAAACAGAACATCTTTGCCAAAGGATCATCTACAAGTGGCATTCTGGGTAGCAGAGAGATGTAGTTACACAGTAGCATGGTCTGCAGAGCTCTGTGAGAGAGTTATCTAAACACACCAGAACTGAGCATGTTTGCCAGAAAAACGTACTATTATTGCATTCCTAGGCTCTGGAGGGCTGAGGAACAGGAACAATTTGACCTGGATGCGTTCAGGCAAAGCTGTCAAACACAGCCATCGTGCTGTCCAAAGACATTTGATCTCTTGCAGGTGAGTGTTTACAAAATGGAAATGGCACAGCGGACACAAGAGAGAGTCTTGGCATGTGTGCTGAGAGAGGCACTTGTGACAGCGTGTTCGCTCGCTCCCCCTGACATGCCTGCGCTCACGTCCTATCCAGGACATGGAAACTGTTCATGAGACTCAGCACATCCCCGCGTCTGCTTTGCTGGCAGAATCCCTCCCTGCCTGATATAATGCGTACAGTATGAGGCTGGTCTCAGTGTTTATAATAGCTGGTGTGAGGTTATACTCACAATGACAGATGCCATAATTGGCCAGTTAATCACCCGCCAGGGAATCGGGGCATCATTCCTCTCCCAGCATCTGTTATGAGGAGACATCAAGGAGTTACAAGTGCTTTCATAACAGCGGCAGCAAACAGGAATGCGTTTCATCTTCTTCTGCCTCATTTTAATCTCTCAGGTTTAAATATCCGCTATTAAGAGTCTCATGGGAGCCCTGTCACTGTCTGATTATGCTCAACGACTCACCCCGTGTCATCGAGGTAAATCCTACACACAATCCACGGAATCATAAACACGGTGGGGAATCCTGGAGGAAGGAGAGGGAATGATCAGATATCAAGAGACTTCGCTGTCACATTCATTCATGCATAATCAGTGTAAATATAGAATACAGACAAAGTCAGACAGACATAATGTGACGTTAAGCAACAGCATGTTTGCTCAAACACCTGCTGAGAAATTGTTACTACAGTTTCCTGTTGGAATGTGGGCCACTATCTCTAAACCCAAGTAAAGCCGGAGAGGAAATGCTGGTAAACAGAACATGATTAAAGAGGCCATGTTGGTCGTCGCTGTCATGATGAAAGAGAAGCTTAATGAGGTTTTGATATGATGAGTCTAGCAAGCCACACCCAATGAATGAAGATCCTGCTCTCCTTTCTCTCGCCTGGAAACTCCAGGGACACAACAAACTACAAAGACATACTAATACATAATGTAAGACAAACAGACTGAACAAGACCGATGGCACGTCATCTCGTTCCCTATGCTGTTTTTCCTCTGAGCAGTGAGCGACATCTATTCAGAAGTGTTTGAATGAATTAAGGAAGAGACATTCAGTGCTACACCGTGAAGAGGTGTGTGTTCTCGAATGATTTTCTATGCACACATGTGTTCGTGTCAGATAAGATGAAAGCAAAAGCATCAAATGCAGTGGGAAGTGGAAAATCTCTAGGCTTTAATCCTTTATTTACTCAAATACCTGCTTATAGGTGAAAACACTGACATGAATAGCTTTAAAAGACTCTGAAAAGCAACAATTGGTTTTGGAAACGGAAACAGCTTGAAAAGGTCAGTGTTTCTAATGAAGACTTACCCCAGCCAATGAGGAGGTAAATGATGAAGTGTCTGTTCTCAGAGAAGATGACCATCAGTAGAGTATGTAGATAGAGCCCTTCCACCAGCAACCAGTAGAAGTTTGCTATGATGAAGTAGTGGAAGATGATCAGGCTGGCCTTGCAACCAATCTAAAAACAAGCACAGAGAACTTCAATGTGCACTATTTGTATCTCAGAAATGCCAAAGAGTGTGACAAACAAACGTGAACACGCATTTGGGTTTTTAGGGTCTGTAATGACAGAAATAACCACCTTTTAAAACCATTGAAGCATAAAATGTGTTAAGTTGTCTATGCATGTAACCTGGCTTAGCTCAGTTCAGACCTTTGAAGGTGAAGTGTGTAATTTTTTCGATGTTAGTCTCAAATCCCACTTTAATGTGTGCAGACAGCCATTTCTATGTGAACAAACATTTCTGCTCATTTGAGGCATCTGGTAGGACAACCAATGCTGTGAGGAATGGGAATGGGATTACCTGTTTGGCCAAACAATGGAAGACTAACTGACATGGTGTCGTCTTTTTGTGTCAGTAATTGAGCAGAAATGATAAAATAATATTTCTTCAAAAGTTCGGGGTTGGTAAGATTTTTAAAATGTTTTTGAAAGAAGCAACTTATGTACACTACATTCATTTTGATCATTAATTTGATACAAAAATACAGTAAAAAAAATCATTTCTATTTTATACATTTTAAAGGTTAATTTGTTTCTATGATGGCAAAGCTGAATTTTCAGCAGCTGTTATTCAGAAATTAATTTAATATGCTCACCTGATACTCATGAAACAATGGAAATACGTACTCATTTTGTAAAATATAATTGCACATTTTTATCTGATTATCACACTTTGTTTTTCAGAATCGTGATCATTTTTTCACAAATTCAAGTTTCTATTTTAGAATTCTGAGTTTAAAATTTAGTTTCTTCTTGGTATTTGCCATGAAATAAACATAAAAAAGGTAATTGAGAGCTTATATCTCAATTCTGAGCATTCTTCTCAGTTTATAAGCAATTGCTTAATATTTATGTGAAAACATTCAAAAGAAAATGTAAAAAATAAATATTTTATAACATTAAATGTCTTTACTGTAACTTTTGATTCATTTAAACCAGCCCTTTGTCAATTATTATTATTATTTTTTTACTTTTAAATGATATTAATTTACCTGCAGATATTCTGGATGGATGGATTCATTCACCAGTGATGGGTGCTTTGAACATTCTACATTCCCGTGGGAAAACAGAATGGCATCTTTGACCAGCACAGCGATGGCCCTCAGTATGAACGAGAAGAACAGGTTCAGATGGATGTAGTTCCTGGTGCAGTGGAGTTTTCTGTTGGAGCGAGACAGACCTGTAGATAAATATTGCCTCTTTTCTATTTTAATTGTGCTTATGGTTAGTTTGTGAGAAAAATGCATAGAGTCTTAAGCACTGTTCCATTCATCACATATCTAGACAACTTCTTAAATTAATAATTTCATTCCAGCTAGATAAACACTATCGGGTAAAAGCCAAGTGCCAAGCATAATGTTTATACGCAATGTCACATTTATTTAAATATAGTCGTTCAGAAGCCTGCCAAATTTGACTCCTCAATGATTACAATTAATATAAGGGAGGCTCATCCATCCATACAAAGTGTAGAGAAATATAAAGCAGACATAACTACTGGAATTATTTAAGACTCTGTTTCAGACCTGAACAGACAGAGGATGGTGCTGCCAGTGATGAGTGCAATGAGAGAGAGGCTGTGTCCGAGTGTGTAAACGGCCTTCATCACCGTGTAGAAAACAAGCTGGACAGAAAGAGAAACAACATTTGAGAAACGCTTTGTATATGCAATATTTTATTTTTAGTGGGGTTAAGACACCAGACATAAAATTTAGCTATTCCCCAAGAGATCTAAAGCATTATGCTCTATTGCTCCACTAAAAAAAAAATATTACAAAAATGATGATTATTGTAGGTACTGGAAAGCTGTGTCTAAATCACTATTGCAAAAATCACTCAAGAGCATGTCTAAATTTGACTAGTCCGATCGTGCTGCACATTCCTCAGAACATTTCAATTCTGTCATCACCAGCCCACGCTCGTGATGCATAAAAATCATACCTTTGTGTTTTCTAGCAGAACAAATGTTAAAGCTGCCATTTCCATACAACAGAAATGCATGGTTAAAACCTGGCATTCCAGCTGCAATTGTATTTCATTAATTTAAAACAAAAGTGTACTATATATTTGGGTCTCATTTCATTTACATTAAAATAATAAAATAAAACTGGGTATGTGAATTAATTTCAAGTTAAACAAAATCTATATCCCAGACTATCAAAATTTCCATATAATGTATACAAAATAAGTAAGGGGGGAAAAAAATCCCCTTTTGTCATGTTTTATCTTATCTACCAGTTTGAACTCATATACAAACAAATTGTATATAATCATCAATTTGTTTTTAAATGTCAGCAGCACTGTTGCTACATTAAATGAGTATAGCATATACAAAACATTAAAACTGAAACATTCCTTTTATACCACTTAGCAGTACAAGCAATGCATTTAAGACCTATGCCAGGTTTTAAATGTGATGAAATAATGTACACAAGCTAATTGTGAATTCTCTCACGGATCAAGGATGACAGGGTGACTAATAAGCATGAAAATGGCTAGTTGGCCAGGCGGCTGTTTGGTGATGGAAGAGCGTGATGAAGCTCAGACAGACTCATCCCCCATAAACAGCATTCTTTCAGTCTGACTTACAACCTGGCACTCTGGAGCCACAGACCCACTCAACACCAGGAACATTCCTCCTGTGCTTCTTTAAACATAAAGCGCATGAAATTTAGCGTGAGAGGGATATTTTACAACATTTGGTTATTCTGTCCATTTAGAGTGTTTTTGTCCTGGTGTGTGCATGTCAGTGTGTTTTTGTTATTTGATTTGCTTTTAGGGCATAACTGCATAATATATTTGTGATGGTATGATACTAAATGACAAAACTTACAGTATGTACAGTGTATAATGTATGTATGTATATATAAATGCCTAACAATTCATAACTTTATTTTTTAGTGCAAAATTAAGTGCTGTATGTCACAGTGTGAGACACTAAAATAATAAAAAAAAGTTTAAAATTAGCTAATTATAAAAATTGGAGTTAATTATAATTTTGTCAAGCCTATAGGGCACGTTAAATTAACCAAAAGAGATGTAAAGACATCAAACACACAAGACAAACATTTTTTTCACAAAAGAAGTGTATTTTTGGTTGCCAGGGCAAGACAACCCTGCACAGATTACAAAAAAAAAAAAAAAAAAAAACAGCATTAAGGGACCAGTGGAAGGAGTTTATTTTTACAGAGCATCAACGGAGTTGTGCAAGTGTTTGTGTTTGTTCCCTGCATTTCGAAGATGCTTGTTTTACAAACAAGGCCCAGTTTGACGACGGATTTGCGTATCGTTTATTTCTTAAGGATGATGCAATCCCAACGAAAAAGGGTCACAATCGTGTGTTGTATCAGGAGGCGGTGAGTAAAACTGCTTAAAATATCTCTGCCTCCTTGTTAGTGCATTCCCTCCCATGCCGGAGACCCCAGTTCGAGCCCCGCTCGGAGCGAGTCGTTGCTGCTGCTGCTCTCGTTCAGTTTCAGCCTCGGGATCTGATTCTGGATCATAAATAAACGGCTGAATCTGACTGTAAGCCATGGTTTGTTTTGGATGATGGTTTTTCCCTTACGGTAATGTCACAGCTTCAAAACGCTCTCAACGCAAAAGCCTACTGGCGCTCGTGATTCTTTAGCTCCGCCCACACGTCACGACTCCAGCCGGTCGTGTTTTTCCGGGAAAAATCAGCACAGACTATCTTTCTCTTATGAATATAATAAAACTAAAGATTTTTTTGGAGTTATGAAGGATGCAGTACTACTCTATAGGTACTCAAGATTAAAAGGATATTGAGTGAAAATGAGCATTTCACCCCCCCCCCCTTTAATTTAAATTACATTACTAGAATAAATAAAATATACATTTTTAAGTGCTCTGATCACATAATAATAATAATAATAATAATAATAATAATAATAATAATAATAATAATAATAATAATAATAATAAATTATTTATTGTTTTCTTGATTTTCTTCCAATATCATGTCTTTTTCATTTCATTTCAAACTGTTGTCAACCAGAATTGATTAAAAAAACAAAAAAAAAAAAAAACTAACAGCAAAAAGGGTCAATTATTTTATCGTAATATAAATGACTTTAACACAATCAATATTGAAATAGTTAATACATCAATTTATTGCCATTTTCAGGAACAATGAGAGATTTTTTTTTTTTTTTAGCAAAAATAAAAGACTTTAAATCTGACAAACAATGTAGTTGGGGAAGAAAACACTCATCTGAATACAGAAGTAAAACTGGTGGTTGACATTTTTTGTCTAGTCCCAGTACTCAGTGTATTTCATACTAAGCCTATAATACAGCATCTATAAACAACTAAGTGATGTGCAGGTTATAAGAGCTGCAGCAGTTAAAAGGAGGAGACAGAAACCAGCCTCTGTGCTGGCTTTGGATGAGATGAAGGATCGTTTCCTTCTTCAGACAGTCAATTATTTATTGTTGGATATGGTATGTGTTTCAGTAAATGCCCATGGAAAACTTCTGGAGAATTTCAGATTAAATGTGACACTAATATGGCACTTGGACTTCAACATGCGACCCAATGCCCCGGAAAAAGGTGAGTATTATTTAGATGATGTCTAAGTAGTCTGTTTAGACTTTCCTCAACTTCAATGTTAAAATGAGAGGTTGAAAAGTGCACTGTAAGAAAATATCTATCTGAAAACATTCATTTTGAAATTCCATTTGTTGACGCAGAAATTACATGTTTTGACAAATCAAAGCCAGAACCTATTAAAAGCCTCCGTCTCTTCTGAAGAATAAATCATTTAAGTTAAATAAAACCTCCACTCTAATGAATTAAATTAAGTGAGAAGGACAACCTGGCCTAATATGTGTACATTCATCAGGTGATATCACTTTTGCTGTGAATCCTAAAACTAATATCAGGTGTCCTTTTAAACAGAATCAATAGCCTAAGGTTAGAAGATCAATGTCCAATTTAATTCATCAGCGGGCTTGTTTTAATTTCTCTGAAGTGTCCCGGGGCAGGACTTCTTTGAAGTGGAGCAGAACGGGGCTCAAGAAATCAGGTTTCAGACAGGTTTGACTCAAGGTCGATCAGTGTTCTTACTAACGCCTTAGGAAGACGACTTTAGTCATCTCTGCTAATTTCCACCAGAGAACTCTGAGAGGATGGGAATGTGCCCTCTGCTACTGTCTTTCTAACCTTCAGGAAATTGCTTTAATGTTTCATTTCCCCCGACACAAGATCAGAATGAAAAACAGCGAACTGTCCCCTCATCGCTCAAACGAGCAGCGTAGAGTCATCTGGGCAGCATCCCAAAACGCACGGCTGCCAACCGTCTTACTGCGGAGCACGTGTTGAACTCTGGGTGATGTCAAAAGTCCATCTGCGATAATTTTGACGGAAAACATTTCAAGGGAGACATACCGTCTCTCTAAACATTAAAAGAACAATATGCAAGTAAAACATAAAACAAGATTTTCCTTGTATGGCCCCCTCTGATAAACCACAGTGAGTTTGTCAGAAGCAAAGAGTTTAGCCAAACATAACTGAGCTCATTTACATAGACTGGTTTTGCTACTGTACCATTAACACTAGGTTTAATTTGTTATTTTAGAAAAAGTTTAATATTTTTATGTATTTCATGTATAGGCAAAAAAAGTTAATGAAACTTCAATTGTTTATATATATATATATACATATATATTATGTATGCATATAATTTTTTTACGTTTTTATTTATTTTAAGTATTATACTATTAAATAAAAATTATGGAAGAAATTATGAAAAAAAAAAGTTACCACATAACTATTAAGCAGCATGACTGTTCAACATTTAGAAGAAATGTTTCTTGAGCAGCAAACTTCTTTACCCCAAACTTTTGAACAGAATGAATTAATTATTTAATTAATTAATTAATTAATAGGGGGGAGGGTGATAAAGAGAGAGTTCAAAAAAGCATATATTCGTGGTGAGATATAAAGTGAAGTCACAATGAGAAATAAATTGTGAAGATGTATGAAAATTGTAAGATAAAGTAAATTATGAGAAAATATGAAGATATGAAGTCACATATGTGGCATATATGTGTGATATAAAGTGATAATTACAGTTAATAAATGTATCAGGTGGAAAAGTCATAACTATCCTTTAATTTCATTTATTTAATAAAAAAACAATTCTCTCTGAAGCGGGGAAAAATATATATATATATATGGCCAAGCTACTGTATACGTGAAGCAAATCTGTTGTTCTGCTTTTAGAGACGTCAAACAGGTTGCAATGAAATCCAGTTAAAATCCAATTTCTATGCTGGATCATCCTGTTTTTGTGTCTATAGCCTCAGACAGGCTGATTTGCACCATTTCAAGGCTGCTTCAGTCACGGCACACATCTCCTTTCAACATAAAGCCAATCAGAGCAGGCCGATGTGTCAGCATGCCTGCTCTGATCCTGGGTATCACCTCAAGTCACACTGACAACTCACTGTACTTCACCAGAAATGTTTACTGAGCTATAAGAGGCGCTTGCCCTCGCTGATGGAGATGACACGTGTCCATGAATGCCCAAAACTACACGCTCATGACAGAAGCAAGGAATATAAATCACACATGCGGGCATTTTTATAGAGAATCTCTCTAATAATAGCTGAGTTCGTTTCAACTTTCTTGAGTTAAAGCAGATTTGAGTCCTGTCATCGTCAAGCATTTGCTCTCTCAGAAATACAGTAATTCCCCTGGTGCAGTTTAGTGTCATTTTTGGTGTATAACTAAGACTAGACATTTCTGCATCATAATTTATTAAATTGCACAATTTTAAATTCAAAATGCCTTGGCTGAACTTTAACTCTTGCCAACTGACTTAATCTGTGTTAATCTGGAACATTTTAATAGTTAATAGGACATTCATTCATCATCATAACTTTAACGGGGTATAAGATATTTAACATTTGCATTTAAATCCTTATTTAGTTTCTGTGGTTAATGCTGCTCTTTCCCTCAGACAGCTGTTTAAGCTATTATTCCAGGGAGGATTCAACTAATTATGTTGGAGACGTTTCATTTTTGTCAAAATGACTGTTTCTCCATACGGCCTTCATCATACAATGTGGCAAACATTCCACATGTTCCCTGAATTCTCAGAACTGCCTACCCCTGAAAAAAGGCACTGATCTATTGAGCGCATTTATTTTATAAATAATGCCATGAAGACTCAATTGGTCAACAAATCTTATGTCAAAACTGGCCATGGGTTTGAGCTAAAAACATCTCATGACTTATAAAAAGACATGTTTTACTAAAGCTTACATGCTTGTGGGGGAAAATGTCTATTTCACATTCCTATTAAGGTGAGCTGAGTTTATGGGATGTCCCCTGATGCATTTATAATGGCAATGAAGAAAGAACATCATAACATCGCCAGATGTTTCACTTATTACAGCTTATGAATAAATGTAATATAAATCACAGAAAGCTCCATTACAATTCAGCTCATTAATAGGAAAATCAGATACAAATTTTCCTGATAATAAAGAAACCCCCCTTTCATCACAGGATCCTGAAAACTATTTATCAAAGTTTCCACAAAAATAATAATAATAGATGTTTCTTGAGCTCCAAATCAGCATATTAGAATGATATCTAAAGGTTCATGTGACAGAAGAAAATTCAGTTTTTCCATCACAGGAATAAATTACACTTTTAAATATATATTAAAATAGAAAGCAAGTATTTTAAATAGTAATACTATTTTACAATATTTCCATTTTTACTGCAATTTTAATCAACTAAATGCCTTAGTGAGCATAGAAGACTTCTGTCAAAAACAAAAACCTTACCATTGCAAACTTTTGAACAGTAGTGTATTTTTCCTAAAATTCCATTATTTATCTGTGTTGGCACAGTGGATACGACACATGCCTTTGGTGTGAGAGACCCAGGTTCGAATCCACTGTGAGACACCAATGTGTCCCTGAGAAAGACACTTAACCCTAGTTGCTCCAGAGGCGTGCGACCTCTGACATATATAGCAATTGTAAGTCGCTTTGGAAAAAAAGCGTCAGCTAAATGAAAAATGAATAAATGTAATGAGGAGCATTGTTCTTAGGTGTCACAACTTTGAGTTCAGAAGAAAATAATCATTTTAGAAATCGTTATTATGTGCACGTTTTCCTTAGTACATGGTTTGATTTGAGTAACTAACATTTACTGTACATCAGCAGGGGTCAGCCTATAATTCTAACAATAACATTGAATTACTATATTCTATGTTTTATGTCAAAGTTTCTTTAGAAACCAGCTAATTGGCTATCCTTTTTTTTTTTACCAACATTTGTTGTTTGGTGAATGTCAAGTTAACTACAAACCCTGTAATATGTGAATTAATATAAAGTACAATTCTAAAACCCTAAATTTGTAGCTCTAATCACCAAACATATAACACTTGCAGAACAAAAAAAATGGAAACTTCCCAAAATCCTGTGAACTCCAAATGATTGGGTTCATTCCTCTGCTCTAGGGTCTGTCTTGACACTGGCATTGCTATAGTTCACTTCCTGCAGAGATTCCCTCCATTCCAGCAGCACACGATTATCTCTAAAGCACAATCGCAGGATAAAACAGTACTTTTCACGAGCGATTGGCTGTTTCATGATGAACCGAGAGAATCTAGTTTTATAATAAGACCAAATGTTACATGTTACTGGACATTTATGTATTTGTTCTTATTCTGCTGACATAAAAGAACAAAAGCACCTCTCTCTTCTGGTTCTTTTATCATCTGCTCTTTTTCTTTGGCTCTCTGGGACTCTTTTCAACTTCAAATGCATCTAAAATCATTTGTCTCTAAATTCGGGATCCTGAGAAATATAATACGGAGAGCAATTTGGTTGAAAGCCCAGGAAAACACACTTGAGCCAGCTGCTCGCTTTCTTTTAAAACTCTAGTGCTTTCTATGACTGTTTGTTCATGCAGACACACGCATGAACACACACACACTCACACATGCATGTGCGCACTCACATTGCCAAATGCACACAAACACAGTCTCTGCCCCAAAGGTGGTCCCAGCTGGCATAGATTCAGGCTAGATAGTGGGCACTAAAAGGTTCAGGGTCCTGAAGTGCCCTCAGATTTTTCTGTGGTTGTAGAACATGTGGAGGGAACAACAGTGCCTTTCAGACAAAATATCTTCCTTTATCAATGCTATTCACGCGGAGCTCCTTCAGGATGGTTAGCACAATGATCTTAAACACCATCTACAGTCAAACACCCCTTACTGACAGAATCAGAATTGAGTCACTCACCTTTTCTTCATTCGTTTGGGGCTCAAAGCAAACGTTGTGGATGCTGGGATACACGTCGGACCAGCCTTCCATAGTGCAGTTCCTCTTAATGATGCCTAGAACAAACAGACATTGCTTCGTTAACAGCCAATTTATCAGAGAGATTAACAGCCATTTAGACTGACAGCCAGCATTAGTGAGGGTTTGGGTAAGCAATGCTACACAACCGTGCACATCGCCAAAAGCCCAGAGATATCAGAGAAAACTAAACACAGAAATAAGCTAATCAAAGAAATGAATCAAGAAAAGAGTAAAGCTCAACACAGCCTACCAAGAAATGTTTCACCCAAAATCAAAAGACAAAAGAAAAGCAATAACGTTTAAAGAAAATTATGCTTTAAGTTTCACTGTAATTCTTGCCAATACTTTTATGCTAATTAAATGGATAACATTCTTCAATTACTGTTCTAACATACAAATATAATTTACACTTAATGTATTTATTCAGCATGGTAATATAAAAAAAATGTTTTCAAGTTATGTTAATGAGACTGCTCACAATGGGAATCAAGGTTTTGAATGTGCATTGAATATGGCATGCAAAAATCGTAATGGTCCTAAAAATAGGCTTCTTTTTTGAGCAAAATACATTTTTTATATATTTTTCCTTTTGATTGTAAAGGGAAGAGGCTCTTTTTTTACTGTGCCTTTTTTTTTAGGTGTGATTTCCAGCTACATTATACTTTTAAATACTTTTAATATATTATATTAAATCCATATGGCACCAGTGATAATGGAATAGCTTTGTACATCACTGATGCATTCAGTCAAGGCTGAGAGGCAGAGGCTGAGTGTTAAGTATAAATACAGAATATTTCTGTTTCATGCATTAAAGTGTCTGCGTGTAGGCTTGCTAATACTCTCAGTAACGAAACAACAGCCTCCTACACATTGCATTGCATCAATGACCACCATTACACCTGGAGAGGAGCAGCTGGCAGGCTAACAAAGAGTACATGAACATTTAAACATCAACCAAACATTACAACACCCAACAGACAAGAAAACCAGTAGGCTGCAACATAGATTTTTGAACATTTGATTTAAAAATAGCACTGGATAACAGAAGAAGAACAACAGAACAATGTATTTTAAAGATAATACATGTTAAAATGCTTTATTCTATCCCAGCTGAATGGGCAGAGACAACTACCTGTTTAAGTAAACAAACTATAGGTTGATTTACCTGAAAGCTATTGAAAAAATATGAAAAAGTTGTATGATTATATTTATTTGTTATTAAAAAAAATTCATTTCTAATTAGTAAAAATGTAAGAAGTAAATTAGATTAGTCCAACGCTTTTCACAATGTATATCTATCTATCTGTCTGTCTGTCTGTCTGTCTGTCTGTCTGTCTGTCTGTCTGTCTGTCTGTCTGTCTATCTATCTATCTATCTATCTATCTATCTATCTATCTATCTATCTATCTATCTATCTATCTATATATATATATATATATATATAGGCCCATTTCCACCATGGAGTAAAAAAGTTAAAAAAAAAATAAAAAAAAAAAGTAATAATAATTAATTGTGACTTCTTATTCGTACCATTCAGATTTTGTTTTTCTCAAAAAACACTTGATATAAAAATAGACTTGTAAAATATAAACTCACAATTCGGAGAAGAAAACTTGGAATTGTGAGCTATAAATTCACAATTGCGAGAAGAAGAAAAAGAATTGTGAGAATAATATTATTACCTATTATCTATTATTGTAGAAGCAATTATCTTTTTTATTTTTTTATCCTTTATTTATTGTTCCTTGTGGTGGAAACAAGCTTTTTCCCTAGAGATACTTTTGTAAAAGATTTTTCCCAGAGAAAAAAAAATTGGCATCAGTTTTAACGAGGATTTAATGGATTATAAAAAAACGGAAATCAGGGAGAGGACTTTTCTGACCTGCAAAAGCCAAAGATAACTGTATATTTACTAACATCAACACTGTGATTGTGAAAACACTTTGTGCGACTACTTTGAATGTGTTACTCAGAGCTTCTTATGACATGAGTATGTTCTATGTATATTTTAGGACTGAGGAAAGCAGAATGAATATTTAACGGCATTTCATCGGGACAAGTATGAGGGCGAGCACAACTACATCACGGTAGAGCACTTTGCTAGAGAGAGAGAATGTAAACTCTCCTGACATGTATCAACATGGAGATTAATTTTTGTCCGTGTGCAGCCTGAAACAAACCCCCCAAATACACACCCACACATGCTCACACACACCCATCCATGCAGATCAGAACATACGTGTGTACAGAAACTCAAACACACACATAAGCCCAACAAAAGGGGCTGTCTGTGCAAACACACAGATTCAGGCTTTATGATAAAAGTGCTAACTGCTATAATGAACATCACCATGTGAGCTCTCATCTTGAATTCAAATAGTAAGAACGGTGATCAAACATGCATTTGTCCAAGAGCATAAATGCTTTGCGGGAGCATAATGCGGGACTGCTTTGCTGCTTTAAACTGCCATTCAGGGACACAAAAGCAAAGGGCACAGACCTTTGTGCAGCACAAGCCTGACAGATACTATGTATTATGTGCATGGCACATCAGTTCAAAACCCTCACATCTAACATCACATTAGTAAAAAAGAAAGGATATATGTGGAGTCATTTTTAAGTCCTTCAGAGGGCTACTGTTAGAGAAGACAGGTGTACTGCTATAATGTAACCCATGGGTTTTATTTTTTTTATTTTGATGCAAATATCCACATGACTATTAAATATGTCAAAATATTTTTTTATTGTAATAATATTTCACAATATTACATTTTTTATCAAATGGAGCCTTTGTGAAGCATAAGAGACTTATTTCATCAACAACAGCAACAAAAATAATAATAAATAAATAAATCTTTGGACTGGTACACATATCAGGGTATTTTAGGATCATTTTAATAATATTATAATTTAAATAATATTTTAAAGTATTAACATTTTAGTTGTTTTGTTAACGTTTTTCAGTTGTATTTAATTACATTTATATTCAGTTTAGTACATCAAGATAAACTAAATTAAAATGTGAAATGTTGTTTCAGCAATAAGTGGAAATAAAATAAGTTAAAAGGTTTTTGTTTATATTTGATTTTATTTCAGTTAAAGTTTCAAGTAACAAAAAGTAACAAAAAAATAAATGTTTAAGTTTTTATGTGTTTAGTTAATTATTATTTACTAAGTATATTACTATTTATTACAATTAGTTTAAGCAATTATTTTGGATGTTTTTGCCTTTATAAATATACAGTGTTCTCTTTATTAGTACACCGCTGCTCTGTTTATTATACATAATAATAATAATATAAAAAAATGTATGCAGTGCTGTTGCACATAGGGGGTCCTGAGATTGAGTCCTGGCTTGCAGACCTTTCCCGATCCCGTCCCCCTCTCTCTCCCTATTTGGGAAGTCGTGGCCTAATGGTTAGAGTGTCGGACTCCCAATCGAAAGGTTGTGAGTTCGAGTCCCGGGCCGGCAGGAATTGTGGGTGGGGGGAGTGCATGTACAGTTCTCTCTCCACCTTCAATACCACGACTTAGGTGCCCTTGAGCAAGGCATCGAACCCCCCAACTGCTCCCCGGGCGCCGCAGCATAAATGGCTGCCCACTGCTCCAGGTGTGTGTGTTCACTGCTCTGTGTGTGTGCACTTCGGATGGGTTAAATGCAGAGCACAAATTCTGAGTATGGGTCACCATACTTGGCTGAATGTCACTTCACTTCACTTCTTCTTCACTTACTTCCTGTCCACTTACTGTCCTACTGAAATAAAAGACATAAAATGCCCCCCAAAACTGTGCAGAAATCAATATTTCAAAATAAATATTCCTTACATGCCCCAGTTGTAAAAGCTGAAAGTGGAAAAGTACACTTCTGAAAAGTAGACCTTTTTTTTTTATTATTTCTTTCTAAGCTCAAACTGAAACCCCCCTGATGTATCGTACATGAGCTCATTCGAAGAAGAAGAAAAGACTGAGCCATTTACTGCCCACACAACCTCGAGGCACCTGAATCAACTTCATACAATGAGAACAAGTGATATATATATCTGTTCTAGCCCTTACAATCCATTAACCTCTGTCAAATGATTGGAAATATATCCCCCGAACACCAGATTGAGAAAGTGCAATGCGTTGCTTTTTTTAAGAGCTACTTTAGGGGGGAAAAAACAGCAGATAATATCTGGGGTAACAGCTAATGGAGCATAAATGATGCTGATGATGATGACAGTGATTCATCTGTGAAAAGTTCAGCCATACATTAGAAAGCTTGATTGGAAATGATAATCGTGTGCTATAAAACCACAGGTCTGCATGTGTTTCCAGATGTTCTGGGCTAATTTGGCTCCTTTACTCAGTGGATATCCAGTGGCACCATGTGTTCATGTGTTCCAGCATGACCTCTCTGAGCCAGCAGGTTAGAAAGCTCACAAGAGCTGGAAATAGCCTGATTGGGAAATCATGGCTTTATGTACTCCCACAATCTGGAGCTTGACAGACAACTTCTCTGTAGGGAAGAAAGGGTGTGCTGGTTCTGTGCCATCGGCTCGAGTCCACGGGTCAATGAACATGTCCGAGCAGAAGGGGAAAGACATGATTCACTCACTCCAGCCTTCAGTATATTCCCTTACTCATTAATTTACTCAGACTCACACATGCACGCTCAAAATCAGCACATTTACAATTAGAAAATAAGAACAGTATACAGTGGGGAAACATTGATTTGCTCGCCTGCTGATTTTGTAAGTTTGCCCACTTACAAAGAAATGAAGGGTCTGTAATTTTTATGGTAGGTTTATTTTAATGTACAGAGACTGTATATTAACCAAAAAAATACAGAAAAAAAAACATTATATAAAGGTTAGAATCTGATTTGGATTTCAGTGAGTGAAATAAGCATTTGATTCCCAAGCAAAACATGACTTAGTACTTGGTGCAGAAACCCTTGTTGGCGAGGACAGATGTAAGACGTTTCTTGTAGTTGGTCACCAGGTTTGCACACATCTCAGAAGGCATTTTGGTCCATTATGCTTTACAGATCATCTCTAAATCCTTAAGATTTCTTGGCTGTCGTTTGGCAACTTGAAGTTTCAGCTCCCTCCACAGATTTTCTACAGGATTGAGGTCTGGAGACTGGCTGTTCCCCTTCTTGACCTTAATGTGCTTCTTCTTGAGCCACTCCTTTGTAGCCTTAGCAGTATGTTTCAGATCATTATCATGCTGGAAGACCAATCCATGACCCATCTTCAGTGTTCTGGCTGAGGGAAGGAGGTTCTCGTCCAAGATTTTACAGTACATGGCTCCATCCATTTGCCTCTCAATGCAATGAAGTTGTCCTGTACCTTCAGCAGAAAAACAGCCCCAAAGTATAATGTTCCTACTTCTGTGCTTGACTGTAGGGATGGTGTTCTTGAGTTCATTATCAGAATGGCGGGTCAAGTTAATACCAAAAAGGTAAATTTTGGTCTCATCTGACCACAGCATTTTCTCCCAAGCCTTCTCTGAATCATTTAGATGTTCTTTGGCAAACTTTAAACAGGACTGTACATGTACCTTCTTGAGCTGGAGGACCTTGTGGGCCAAAGCACGGTAGTGTGTTACCATTGGTTTGCTTGGTGACTGCCAGCTGACTTAAGATCATTAACAAGCTCCTCTCCTGTGTAGTTCGGGGCTGATCCCTCACCTTTCTCATGATCATCCTTACTTCTTAAAGTGGTGGGACCGATCTGTATTCCACATGGGCACATAACCAATCTGTGGGAGCCAGAATTCTTGCTGGCTGGTAGGGGATCAAATACTTTTTTCACTTACTGAAATCTAAATCAATTTCTAACCTTTATATAATGTGTTTTTTCTGGATTTTTTTGTTGATTTTCTGTCTCTATCTTTTAAAATAAATCTACTGTTAAAATTACAAGCCCTTCATTTCTTTTTAATTGGGCAAACTTACAAAATCAGCAGGTAATTAAATCAATATTTTCCCCACTGTTTTACTTATCTGCTTTGCACACATATTAGCAGAGCTAATCATAAACTTCATAAAATAGGGTTTTAAAGCTTAATGCCATAGGACGACCTGTTTTGGTTTGTATATTTACTGATGAAACCCTTTTGAGAACATCTAGACATCTGTTTATAAAGGACAGCTCTCTGAGGTACTTACCAAATAGAATCTGCAAGTTCTTGAAAGACTGTCAACTATTTCTTCATTAACATCCAATAAACTCGAAGGTTTTTAAATATACATATATTGAAGTTTCTTTAAGACAGTGCCCACATTTTTTTTTATGTAAACGGCCAAAAATCTAATTTTACCAAAGTAAATGTTGCATTATATCCAAATATTTTATTTTGAAATGAACTGAATTCAATTATTAAGGGAAAGTTATTAATTACCCACCCTCAAGTTGTTCCAAACACATAAAACCAGAACACAGATTAAGATATTTTTGATGAGATCAAAGAATTTTCTGACCCTCCATAGACAGCAACACAACTTTCACGTTAAAAGCCCAGAAAGGTTGTAAGGAAATCATTAAAATAGTCCATATGACATCAGTGGTTCAACCGCAATTTCTGGAAATCTTAATCTGTGTTTGGAAGATAAAAGGAAGTCTTAAGGGTTTGAAACAACATGAAGGCAAGTAATTAATGGCATACTTTTCATTTTTGGGTAATCTATCCCTTAAAATTTAAATAATTAAACAATAAAAAAAAAAATCAGCATCATGTTAAAATGGATAAATGACAGTTTGCAAATATTAAAGTAAAATTTACCATCTCTGGTGAACAAATTTTTAAGTGCAACGGGGCAGGTGTTGTCGACCACCTCTCCAATGTCAGCATGGTGCCAGCAAGAAAAATTGTCCCATATCCCCCTGCAACCTGTAAGGCCATAGAAACAGAAAACAATACAAAAGCTTAACACATCTGGATCTTAAAATGTGTTGAAATAGCAGAACCTTCAGCAAAATTAGTGCAGCAGTGCATGTGAGAAACTTGACATGTGTTTGACAGGAACCTGGGAAAATGTTTAGTTTGGGATAAGATCCGCATTTATTGACTAATGTTCTTGAGAGGCTTTCTGCTTTATGTGTTGAGTGTACTTGAATACGTTTTCTCTTTTAACATAACCCTACAAATATCATCCAAGTTTGCTTTTCATTTAGCATAGGTTAGATACTACAGATACATACACTACAGATAGGTAAGATAAAACATAAAAAAGGGTAAAATCACTGGATCTCATGAGACCGGCCAACAGGGACCAAAACACATTCCAGCATCTGCGGTCAGATGAGTGTGTTGTGAAGGTCTGGACATAAATAGAAAGATGGTCAAAGAGGTTTGACAATGACATCACACCACCATACATCATCATCTACAACATCCAAATGCTCTCAGAAACATCACAGCAAAGAGGACATGCAGTCCTTTATGAACTACAGGAATAACTGACATGAAAGTTTACAATTCTGTTATAATTTACACACCATCGTGTCCCAAATCTGTATATATATATATATATATATATATATATATATATATATTTCTTCTTCTGTAGAACACTATATAGCACATTTGGATTTGGAATATAATGTACAAGTCATATCAATCACTTGTATGATGCATTTACGCTGATTTTTAAAGGCCAATCGCTCATTCTTTGTCTGTATATGGAAAAGAGTGGGAAGTACAAAATATTTTATTTTATTATACACTACTGTTCAAAACTTGCCAATTTCATCTTGTGTTCCAAAGAAGAAGAAGAAGAAAAACGTCATGCAGGTTTGGACTGTAAATAATGGCCCAATTTTCACTATTTGGAACTATTCCTTTAGACAGCTGTGTCTTCTCTGAAACAGCTGGTCGTTTCTAAGGGAAAATAAGGAATCTAAACTAAGAGAAAATACGTCACTCATCAAGCACTGTTTAAGACACAGTAAACATTGCCTCTGATTGGTCAGTGCTCCATCCACTTTGCCCTTTTATGAACCATCAGAAATGTGGGATACATTAAGTGGTCCAAACAGCTTTTTTGCAGTCATCTCCAAAGGGATTTGTCACTCATTTCGCCAATTCGAATAGTCAAGTCCTGTGTGTATGTACTGCCAAATAATTACTATTAATTGGAACATCTGTCCACTGATGGACACCATACAACTGTCAAAAAGGCAAACAAAGCAAAGCAGGGTCGTTCCCACACTTCTGATTTTATTCTAAAATGGAAGCAAAGCATAAAGAACAACACACAACAAACATTTAAAAATAAAGAATGGATTCTCTATGACTGAATATTATTAGTGAGTTTGGCTTCTTCTTTTAAATGAAGTTTAATATTACAATTGACAGATAAATAAGCAAATGACGAAGGTGGTCCCCCAGGGTTATGGACAGCTGGGTATGTGATTATGGTCAATGACCAGCGATAATATAAGCTGGGAAAAAGTCCTTTGAAACAGTCTTCACTGAAACATCTGGGGTTTTAAAAGGTTCAAAGTTGGATCTTAAAGGTCTCATCACAATACTATGAGTTCTGTATCTTTGTTCCATTAAAAAAGTTATATATCTTCTAACTTTGATCAATTTGGTTTGGTTAAATCACTTTATTAAGTATAATATCACATACAGATGTTTGGAGTCTATAAGATTTCTCTTTGAAATAAACACTTTTATTCAGCAAAGATATATTAAATTATTCAAAAGTGGGTGGAAATAAAGACTTACAATGCTATAAAAGATATCTCTTTCAAATAAATACTATTCTTTTCAACTTTCTTTTTATCATAGAATCCCCCCAAAAATAAAAAAAATATATATTATAAGGCTCCACAAAAAAAAGTTTTTAACACTGATAAAGAAACTGTTACTTGAGTACCAAATCAGCATTTTAGAATGATTTCCGTAAGTTCATGTGACACTGAAGACTGGAGTAATGGATTCTTAAAAATTCAGATTTGCCATTGCAGTAATAAACTACATTTTAAAATAGAAAACAGTTATTTTAAATTGTAATAAGATCAATGCAGGCTACAAGAGGCTTCTTTCAAAAACATTAAAAAGGTTATTGTGAGATACAGTTTAAAAGAACAAAATCAAGAAAAAAAGACAAAGTTACCATAAGAAGGAAACGGGCTTCCATATGTGGGTCATGTCCAATCCATACAATATAAACATCTAATTCAACATTGAGCTTAAAGGCTACAACTCAACCGCTATCAGTCGACAGTAAATGTGATTCTACATCTGTCAAAGCAAACACTGCATGCCGACAGAAGAACAACGAGACATTAACTGATTATGTAGGACAAACCATGTGGCCAGAGCTCATTCACATTTATTCCACTGTATTGTTTATGGGGAACATGACACAAATACACACAACAGTACACATCTTTTAAAGATTGCCTAATGAACTGCTGGTTCACATTCTGGCCATTCAAAATGCTGTTCATAACGGATGCTGTAAGTGGATTACGAAGATGATGTAACGTGCGTGTGCACTAACACACAGTACCTTGAGTGTGCGGAGGCAGCTCGTCTGCCAGCATGTCCAAACATTCCTTCTCAGCCATCTGCAGCTCATACAGAAAGTGACAGTTTGCATGTCTCGCGTTGACCTTAGGGGGCAAAGGAAAGAAAATCAGCCATATGATCTCAATGCTACTCCCTTCCAAGTAGTAACAAAACAAGTCTCAGTGTTGTTTTTGTATCAATGATATACTATTATAGGTTTTATTTAATTTCTTTAAGTTATTTGGGGGCTTTAATGTTTTTTTTTTATTTGGATAGGACAGTGGAGTGATGACATGAAAGCACTGGGTGAAGAGAGGAGAGCAGGATCGGCAAAGGACCCCAAGACAGGAGTCAACCTTGGGTCACCATGAGCGCAGTGAAGGTGTATATCAATGCACTAACCACGAGACTACTGGCACTACTATTTTTTATAGGTATTTTGGGGTATTGTTCAACCAAAGATTTTTATTTTCTGAAAATGTACGGATTCAAAATATGAGTCCATAATTCATAACACTTCCTCCAAAAAAAAATTGGAAAAAATCATATTTATTTGGAGCTGTTTTGGACTGTTTGTGCTTGTAAACAGTGTTTGACCTACTGCACGCATATTTCTCTCCTGATTCAAACAAGTTGGCTTTCTCAATGGAGAAAGCAATATTATATACAAAGGACTTGTATTTTAGCTGGAAACAACAGTTTTAATCAAAAACAAATTGCTAAGTTAAAAATCATCAATTTGTTCATCACAAACACGTTGCTTTTAGGAGTCGAGATGTTTTACAATAACTGTTTGAACTCTCATTCTGACGGCATCCATTTACTACATGAAAAAGTGAAAAAGTAAGATTTCAAGTATTTTATTTCAAGTAATATTTTATGGTTTTAGTTTTAGTTAACTACAAAATACCCTGGCTTCCATAACAATACATATTTCCATAGACATGCAGCCTAAGCTTATGGATCTACATAAACATCAAAAGGTTTGTCACCTGAATCAGCGCTTTAAGTAAGGCAGTGCTGAACTGCTAACTCAGTTTAGACGGCTTTCTGGTGACATCATCTGAAATGACTGATCCCACAGTTGAACTCAAAGCTGTTGTGATCAAAGAGCCGCCACAAAGCCTGCTCAACTGATGGACTCAAAATCCTCTATTATAAGAACTGTAATAATATCAAGGGAATTAACCAGAGTCACATGAAGTCATCAGTTAAAGATCTCATCAGTTGGTTTTCAGCTATGGATCATATTTGCTTTAGAAACCTGGAAAAAATAATTCCGAAAATACAGGCTGTTTTTGAAAATGTACAATACAAGCATTCTGTTTGACATCAAAGCGACTAAGAACATGTATTTAAAAAAGAATTTGAAATTTTTAAACCTGAATGTTTTTAACGCAAGGTCAGTGTCTTATGTATGTGTTTGCAAGCTCTTAGTCACTTTGGCTTCGGGTTTTTTTAAGTGAACAGCACGGAGACAAATCAGCCTCAGATCAGAGGAGGACATAAGTTTACACTTTTAGTCTGTCATCGTTCATCTCTTTCAAAATCTTGAGCTACATCTTTGACGGGAGCAGTCATACTCATCCAAGCTGGGCTTTCTTCCCTATATATCACAGCTAGCAAGATCGCCATGCACACTAATGATATGAGTGATTGCATCAGGATTATTCTGGATCCTTACTGTCAAGGCAAATGCACGCTGGCTGAGATTAACTCAGGCTGAGAGCAATTACAGCCGAGTCGAAAACACATTTGACATTGAATTTGTTCACTGATTTCTGACAGAGAATGAATTCAGTATGGATTACCAAAAACTATAAATTCAACCATCTCAGCACTACTAAAAATATCCAAATGAGCTCCATTTGTACATCATATTTTAATGAAATCTGTGAGGAAAGTGCATCGCTTGTATCATTACTGACAGTCTGTTGTCCTGGTTTAGCAGACTGAGTCTCGTCAGCAGCCGGTCACCCGGGCACATATCTGACTCATCCTTCTGCTTCATGGGAATTGACATTGTTTTTCAAAAAATAATTTGTATGGAAAATGAATAGAGGCTTTGTAGTTGAAAGGGGAGCATCTGGTGCAATGAACATGTAAAACAGCTCCACCTGAGATTGGTGCTTTCTAAAAGTAAACCAAGTGATGAGAATGCAAGTAACTACAATGTCAAAATGAGATTAATATTTCAGATAAACAGATAAATTACACTTATCAGAGCTATTAAAGATGTTTCAAGTAAATATTGCAAACATTTATCTGAAAAGTCATTTTAAATACCATTTAGACAAGACTGTAAGTCTATTTTTAAAGTTAAATTCTACATAGACACGCACACTAATATTCAAAGGTATGGGTCAGTAAAAAATATTATTATATAAAATATTATTTATTTAATTTTTTTTAATGAGTCTCTAATGATTACCAAGGCTACATTTATTTGATCCAAAAAAAACAGCACAAACAGTAGTATTTGTTAAATATCATTACAATTATAAAATAACTTTTAATACATTTTAAATTATTTTAAAATTTATCTTATTAATGTGATGGCAAAACTAATTTTTTAGCATTACGTCAGTCTTTCTTCAGTCACATGACCCTTCATAAATCATTCTAATATGCTGATTTGGTGCGCAAGGAACTTTTTATTATTATTATTATTATTAATATTAATATTGAAAACAGTTCTGTTGCTTAAAACTGCATTTACTATCCCTTATTAGCAAAATAAAAGCAAAGATATTAGTTGATCTTTGTGACAAAATCCCATATCCAACTTAATGGTGTCTGTATATGGGGTAGGTTGTCACATCCTGCTGTTAAAAAGCCTATAGGTTTTTCAGCAACATTTAAACAGTTTAAAATTATACTGCAGGTTACATACAAAAATAGGAAACTATTTGTTTTAACCAACAGATATTGTAAGTAATACATTAAAACTGAAATATTAGTGAAATGTTACAGTTACTTCTGCCTCTTTCATGTATCAGAGACACTGGGGCAAGTTGTCACAAAGGAGGTATAGCCCTTGTGACAACTTACCCCATCTACTTAATTTATGAAAGAGGCCAAAGTAGCCATAACATTTACAGTCACATTTGGAGTGGCAGCATGTCCATTGCATTCATTTTCTTCTGTGAACAAAGATGACCTCTGTAATGTCACTCGGTCGGTAATGTCACTCAGTCACCCTATTTGTTTGCAATATCCTTTTGCATCCTTCTGTAGCGCTGTGCATGTGACACAGTTTCCTGCTCGCTCATGTTTAAACCCCACTGGAGTAACTGCCAACACAAACTCATTTCCATGTGTTTTTAGGACAACTATTTATTTGAAGGTCAAGGGGGAAATTTACTTACAGTACAATGAAATGTGGTCGCTAATCTTTTATTTTCACTGGACACAATGACAAAACGCAGCACATTCAGCACCTGGTTAAACTGGATTGTAAGTGGTTAGTGAATAAAACATTGTTTTGCTCTGAACTGTTCAGGTTTCAACCTACAATGTTAAACATATTTACTATCTCTTCTCTTGCTTGACAGTGTTTCTGTGCTGACACAGTCAAGATGACTTAAGCTGCACAAGAAGAAGCTGGATTCTGGCGGACCTTTACTGAACTGAAGTGGATCAGCTGGAAAGCATGAAACTTTGCAAATATCATCAACTGATCATCTGAGAACGTGTGGTCTCGTGTTTACGGTGAAAAGCAGTTGTGCAACTGTTATCAGTTCGCAAACCAGCTTTCCATTTCTCACACTAGAGCATAAAGCAGCGCTTTAAAAGTAATTAAACACTCTCTCAACGAGAATAAGAAATGCATTTCAAGGTCAAAAGCATTCAGAGATTTTATCGCTTTGTTTAAACAGTTGTATTCCACACAAAAAGCTATGTTATTACTATCATAAACAATGTAGAAATTCTTTGTTTGTGATTACTCACAGTATTTAGTAGAAAAACACCTCCTAGATGATTGTTGTCGTTTTTTTGTCATTTTAAAACCTAAACCACTATCAGAAGAATAACACATTTTTGTTGTTTCATGAATCATTTTGTGGGCTTTTTTTTTTTTTAATTCATGAGTACTCAAAGTATTTAGTGGAAAAGTTTTTTGTACAGCATAGGAGGCTGGGATTGTGTTTAGAGGGAAATAAAAGTGGCATTTTTCGCAAAACCACAAAAGCCTGTCACAGAAATACAATCCGATACCTTCAAACCCCAGGAGGACGAGGAGTAGCGAAATAAAAACTGGCATTAAATGTTGCTGTATGAAATTGGTCAGGGATTGAATGGATTGAATTCTAATAGAGCACAACCATACACAACTTCCTCTCTGAGCTTTGATGGGATCTCTGTGTAATATGTCTTCAGTGTCTGCCGATAGCTCTTGATCCACGGATTGAAAACCTAGTTTTAGGGATTTTTGGGAAGCTGAAATTCCATGGGCTTTCAAATCCCTGTAAATTAAAAAAAGTAGTACAACAACAAAATGTTATTTTATATAAATATAAGAATTGCTACACACAAAACAATTACGTTTGCGTGCATTCTCTATTAATCCATGACAAAGACTGTAGAGTGGAAGGATAGTCATCTTGTATCATAATCCCTGCAGAAGACAAACTACACTGATATACATGTTACATTTGAATTCTCCAGCATACTAACGTCGAGTTTGTGTGTTACATGGTGTATCTGTGCCTCTGGGGATGCAGCCATATGGACACAGAGTGTTGCACTTTAATTAAGGTCACAAAGAGAAGCTCAATGATCTACAAGATAAGTAACTGATTAATGGACTTTTGTATAGAAAAGCTTTGTCTTATTTAAAATGAGATTAAAAGCAATGGCTTGTAAACAATAGCGTATTCAAGTTTATTTATGGTGCATCGTTTTTTCCTGCATCTAAACTATTAATATCTTACTATTTACACTGAAAAATAAAAAAATCTTAATTGTGATTGGTATCTTAAAAACAACAAAAATTAACATTAGAATAAAACTGAATGAGATAATAAGACTTGTTTTCAGAGAATGTATCTTGAATATTAGGTATTTTTCACTTGTTTTAAGCATAAAAACCACAATAAATGTATTCTATTTGCTCATTTGTATTATCTGTGTTCTTATGCATCAGATATTGCGACTTGTTATTAGACACTTTACCTTAAATATATATATATTTTCACTTTTCAATGCATTATAAACCATTACATTTATTTTATTTGGTTGTTAGTATATCTAACAGCCATTTTGTGCCATACATACGAAGTTCAAATTTTATGAGACTGTTAATAGGCTTTATAAACCATCAAAAATAAAAAGCATATAGGCCTAGGTTTATATTTGTCTGCATGCCACCAGTTATATTCTGCACAGGATGAAATTGAGTAGCTCGTGCCCTGATGAATCTTTTCGTGAGATCCCTTTGGGCAAAACACCTGAATCACTACAGAGATCTTGTCTAGAATAGCCCTGACCCAGTTCTGACCGTTCCTTTAAAACACTGTGTTATGCCTCTTTTTAACATATTTGAGACTCAATTAAATTATAATTTAATTTTAAACTGTATAAGAGTGAACAGCACAAGCAGGAATGAAAGCAGAGAGGTTGTTGCAAAGCGAAGATCAATAAACCAAATGTAATTACAATAGAAATTTTGCACTTTTATCCTTAATGGCCTGCTTGCTCGGCAGAAAAAAGTAAAAAAGAAAACCCTTTTCGTAGTTACTTTCGATTACACATAAAATCTGATTTTTTTTTTTAAATTTTTTTTGCTGAAAGCAGAAGAACACGTGGCTTGCTATCAGTTTGTGCTCAATTAATATTTATCAGGGGGAAAAAAAGTTTATAACTTGTAGACACATACTTTAAAGTCTTTGAAGCCATAAATAAATAAATAAATATTTCCACTGTTAGTGCCCAGGAAAAAAAGACATAGCTCACTAAATGCATTTTGAATCTCCATATTAAACATGCTCCAATAAACCTGACATTAAACAGCCTATTATACACTTTTTAAAAAGTAAAGCAATAACAAAACACAAAATGATTCGCAAAAAACTAAACAGTAGCCGATGCGTTATTCTTCTGAAGAATCACTGGTTTTGACATCATTTCTAGCTAGACCAGGCTGGTCATTTATGGTTAGCAGATTTTAATGATAGATCTAGCAGGGCTGAGATCAACCTGGCAAACCAACTTGTACCAATAATAAACCAACCATCATATTCCAAAACAAGTTTGACCACTGTAAGCTGATAAAAGCTGACTTTCATGATTTGTATAGCATAACATTTGCATAAAACTATAAATATAACATAAAATAGCCTACGTGACAATTCGACATGACCTTTATGGAAAAACACTGAGAACATTGTTCAAACCCTTAGTAAATCTACATATATTATATAGTTGATACATACCTGAAACATGCTAGCCTGTTTTTATAATATATAAGTATGGGGACATCATTCAAGTAGAGAAAACTCGATATGTTTTATTTGGACGTTTCAATCAAATTTCATATTTAATGTATTAAGGCCCTCATGACAACACTTTACCCATATTGACTGTTGAAGGCACACACCTGAGGCTGAGTGACTCAGAAGTACCAGAACAGGTAAAGTAGATTTCTTACCGCGTGCGCGTGCCAAACTAAGAGAAGAGCCAAACAATTCACAAGGTTCATCTTCATTTCTTGCTGATTTCATTAATAATATCTCTCTTTAGCGCAAGTTCCGAGCAGCCGTCAGCATAAAGGGCGGGAAGTCATCCTTCAAGACAGAAGAAAACAAGCCACTTTTGCCAAGATGCCCGGTGAATACACTTCTGAGCGCGCAGAATTCACGTGCGCTGTGCAGTAGAGCTGAGCGCGTGAGCGTCCGCTGAGGGGAGGCTGATGATACTGTTCCTCCTCCTTTAGATCGTCACATGAGCCTTATGCACACATCTCAGACTGCCAGCACTTGGACAGATGCTTAACTGGCATTCATTTCAAACACTTTGAGTGTTTATCTACTTTGAGGTCACTCAAATTGGGGTGAGTTTGATGATTATGGGCTAAATAGGCTAGTTGTCACACTTTTTACTCCAATAAATATTTCTCAGAGTAGGTTTAGTTTTGAAAGTCGGTCTCTGTATAGACACATGCTTTAAATCATTGGGTACACAAAAGTGATGGAACATTTCCACTGTTCAGGACAAACACAGAGGTCACTGAACACATGGCGACCTTTATAGACAACATGCCCCAGTTCAAGTAGTCCCCGAGCCTGCCTTTAAACAGCCTTTAATGGCTTATCAGCAGCATTTAAACAGTAAAGCAATTGGGTATAATAAAATAAAATACAAAAATATCAAATCATTATTTTGGCCAGTACATATTGTATTTAATAAGCATACACCAAAACACGTGACGACTTGCCTCAACTTGACTTTTATACAAAAATAACAGAGGGCAGAATTTTTTGGCATAATATTTTGGCAAATAATTACAAAGAACAGCTAGTAACACACTGAATTAAATGTGGATTTTTGTGGTACTCTACAAAGACTGAAGCTGTCAGAACACTCCAATCATTTTTGTTTTATTACTTCAAAAACAGTGAATGGATGGAACACTGATGGACCATTCATTTGAACCTGATTAATTTTATGATTAATAATTTATATAACTGATTTATTCAAAACAGCAAATCTGTATTTGAAAGATCTGCCCAATAAATGACACCCAAGATCGCCTCAGTGTTTGTAATTGGTCAGTTGAGCTAAACAGCAGTTTAATAAATCAACTTTCTCAGCACTGACGCGCACTTCCAGGAAATCACCTCATTCAGAAGCATTGTGTTTGTTCTTGGTCAGGTAATGTGACTCGATGAACATCATATGATGGAGTTTGGAGACATATGTGGAAATATGTAAATCAGAGAGCAGCCATTGACCCTTTGATTGTTTCCATTGTCTGAACTGACGGAAGGAAGAGAATATCAAACAGAAACATTGTAATATATGAACAAAATATGTCCTCCTGACTGTTATATACTGTACCTTTACACTCTTAAAAATAAAGTTTCCAAATGGGGTTTATACAGTGAGAAGAAAGAACCATGAAAGAAACAAGAACCACAGAAGAACCATGTTTGGTTACAAAATCTTTTTTTTTTTAATTACTGTAAAAATCATTATATAATTTTTCCATTATAATGAACCATTTGTGGAATGGAAAGTGTCCCTGGGTTGTTTAAGGTTCTTCATGAAACCAGTTGGCAATAAAGTGCCTTTATTTTTAAGAGTGTATTTGAGGATAATGTTAAAACAAAATGCATGCAATATAGTGTGAGAATTTGCTAATTAGTGACTTTGTAGTTATTCTGGAGATATCTGGCTGGGCTTTGACATGACAGTGACCTCTTCTGGTTGTCCTAGGGCTAATGTGACACATTATAAATTATCCTACCATATAATGAGCTTTGGATGAAACCACCCAATGTGATGTCTGAGAGTTCATTTTATTCAAATGCGAACCAGACGTTAGCCAGACAGATAAGAACACAAATTAATCTGTGTATTTTGTGGTTTGTCAAACCACACAGGATTTTATGATGTCTGAATTAATGCATTTTCATAAAATATGAGAAGCAGGTTTTACTTTGCAGTAAGCTGGATGACAATGTGGGAAGATGAACAGAAAAGACATTGCTCTCTCAAATCCAGACCATCTGCACTGGAACATTTCACAAAGGAAAATACTGACATGTAGTTGATCGTTATTTATGGCTTTTTATTCTGGCGTATGCTTTTACGTTTCCAAAAAATGCACCTCGCGTCAGATGCGTATATTACAATAAAACCCAGACAGGATTTCACCATCTATGGAGATTCAGTGGTGGAACACTTCCCAAAAAGTAAAATGAGCAGAGAAAGCAGTGAATAGAGTCTAGATTAAGGCCTACACTGATAGTTCCCACAGATAGTGGACTGATCCATGCCATTATGAAGATATTCAGCTCAGACAGGAATCTGAAATCTGATATTTTCTACTGCCAGTTTCACTCTGGGATATTTCATAGGTTCAGGGATGAAAGGATTTTTTATTTTTATTTTTCATGAATATTCTGTTCTAAAGCCATCTAAGTTGTAGATGAGTTTGTTTCTTCATCAGAACTGATTTGAGGCAATGTATCATTACAGCTGGCTCACCACTGGATCCTCTGCAGTGAATGGGTGCCATCAGAATGAGAGTCCAAACTGCTGATAAAAACATCACAATAATCCACAAGTTATCCACATGGCTCCAGGCCATCAATGAATATCTTGTAAAGCAAAAAGCTTTGTCTATAGTACTTTTTTCTGAATCAGGAGAAAAATATGCACAGATCAAGTTTCTAAGATTGTTAAAACAGTCCAAAACTGTTCTATTTGTTGGATTTCTTTCTTACAAACATGTAGCTTTTCAAGATTTTCAGTTGTCTGGACTCTCATTCCGACGGCTCCCATTCACTCCCTTTGTTTCTCAAGGGAGGAACAAACGTGTCTACATCTTGGATGGCTTTAGGGTGAGTACATCTTCAGCCAATTTTCAGTTTTAGGTAAACTATTCCTTCAAGCTTTACATAAGAATCAACAATAAAAAAGATAATATGACTGAAGTGATGTATGGAACAAAAATATTTAGTGTCTTTTTAGTGTTCTCATTCCCTGGCAAATTCTTTCTTTAAAAAAGGACATATTAAGCACAGTCTGTTTGAGTAACAGAAATAATGACAAACATTTTGACAAATGTTGAGATGTGTTTAGACTTTTCATTATTTTGTTGTGAAATTAAAGAGGGGGGAAATGTAAGCACACATGGATCCAAATAAATTTGGCCATCCAGACCGTTACACAGAACTGTGAATATTTGGCTTCCCAGCAGTTGAGGCCTCATAATGGCAAAACAGCTGAATACTTTACATTTCTTTGCAATTACCTTTGCTGAGTTCAGACCTCTGACTCTTATGTTTACACAGATCATTTAAGTTCAGACTATGCCATCACTGCTCAAGACCTCTTTCATCCTGTTATAATACACTTTTTTTATCTACCGAAATTGTAAAATTTGTGTTGGGCAATTCATTATTATTGTACATTGTCAGTAAAACCTAAAAAAAAATACAGTTATACTTTCACTAACAACTTTAAACAAACATGGAAAAGATGACAAAAAGAAATGTATTTGTTAGGTACAATGAATCTATCTTTGTTTATTGGTTGCAGACATGTTTAGTGTCAGTCTATGCATGTTAATTTAGCACCATCTGCTGGAACTTCCTCTTCCAACAAGAATTATTTTTAGAAAAAACTTTTCCTCCCATTCACTCCAATCCAAAGAAATAACAGGTTTTATAATGTTTTTGTGACTTGTTAAAACAATGCAATTATAGTGATACTTTTAGTAGCTTTGCTTATTATGGCCTAAAGATACTCATACAACATTACATATATAAGAAGGTGAGGAAAGAAATCTATTACGGCTCTCACATTCACGGTGCCTTTCCCATGAAAACTATTTTAATTATGAACTTATTTGAAGGATAAAAAATATGTAGTTGTTACACCTTTTTTTTGTAAACAAATTAAAGCTTCTACTGTATTTGTTAAACTCAACCATGCTCATAAATAAAATTTATTTAGACTGAAATATATATACACATATATATATATACACATATATATATATATATATATATATATATATATATATACACACACATATATATATATATATATATATATATATATATATATATGTATATACAGTACAGACCAAAAGTTTGGACATACCTTCTCATTCAAAGAGTTTTCTTTATTTTCATGACTATGAAAATTGTAGATTCACACTGAAGGCATCAAAACTATGAATTAACACATGTGGAATTATATATGGAATTATATACATAACAAAAAAGTGTGAAACAACTGAAAATATGTCATATTGTAGGTTCTTCAAAGTAGCCACCTTTTGCTTTGATTGCTGCTTTGCACACTCTTGGCATTCTCTTGATGAGCTTCAAGAGGTAGTCACCTGAAATGGTCTTCCTACAGTCTTGAAGGAGTTCCCCGAGAGATGCTTAGCACTTGTTGGCCCTTTTGCCTTCTGTCTGCGGTCCAGCTCACCCCTAAACCATCTGGATTGGGTTCAGGTCCGGTGACTGTGGAGGACAGGTCATCTGGTGCAGCACCCCATCACTCTCCTTCTTGGTCAAATAGCCCTTTATGCCTTCAGTGTGACTATACAATTTTAAAGTATTTTTCTTTAATTTATAGGAAATATAGGCCTAGGTTAATCAACTATGACAAAGTAATATTTGGTCCCAAGCCTACTTATTGCAGGCTAAATCTGCAATGCAAAATATGATATTTTGCTTTTATGTCTCTTTTGAATTTCTTGTGTTATTTTTAAACTTAGTTTTGTTCATATTCTGAATAAGATTTTTTTTTTCACTTTAATTGTAGTTGTCATTTTTATTATTTTTATAAAATGTCTATATAGTTTTTGTTCATTCATATTAATTCATTTGATTATTATTTATTTTAGTACATAAAGTTAAACAAAACAAAAATGAAAAAAGGTGCCTTGGCAATGAGATGAAATAAAATATGTTCATATTTTTTATGTTTTTAGATCGAAAATGTAACCGTATAAATGCATTATTATATGCTAATCATATCTAACAAAGAGGTCATATGTATCATTACCATCTATAACAGATATGATAAGTGAAGGTTTACTTGGAATTTTACATTTATGAATACATAAATGAGAGAGAGAGAGAGAGAGAGAGACAGAGAGAACGAACTAGTAATGCTTGGGAAAAAAGAGCTTCAAGGTGAGACGTGCAAACTAAAGCCAGCAACGCCTGCGTCCTGCCACTAGAGTTCTCCCAAAGCTTGTGTGTGTGTGTGTGTGTGTGTGTGTGTGTGTGTGAGAGAGAGAGAGAGAGAGAGAGAGAGAGAGAGAGAGAGAGAGAGAGAGAGAGAGAGAGAGAGTGAGTGTGTGTGTGTGTGTGTATTTACCCCTCCGAGCTCTCAACTGAGGCCGGGCTCCTGCAACCAACCACAATTCTGACATTTAACTCCGGAAACACAAATGAAAGCAGCGCTGGGTTCCATCTAAAGTGCGACTGAACGGCGAGGCGTTTGATCAGCTGTCGGACAGCGGTGAGTTAGCGCAGAAACCGGCTCGATTTCATCACATTCGCGGCAAAGAGGAACAAAAAATTCACACTGGTTGGTTTTGTCTAGAAGCGAGCGAGGGAGGGATATCAACATGGCGTCCATGTAGCTCACCAACCAACAAGAATGTCTATGCACCGATGAAGGTTTTTCCCTCCATTTGTAATTTGATTGGGTTATTAATTCGGATTCTTTACGGTGTGATTACATTTAGCGCTTGTCAAAAACAGCTCGCGCGTTTACGATATCCTCGTGTTCATAGTTTTGCTACTCCTAGACACCCGTTTGTTGTTTCTTTCAGGCACTGTGACCGAAAAGCGCGACCTGCGCTGGGTTTTATTGGTCAGTCATAAGACAAACAGCTGTCAAAGTCATCGTGGCTTTTGAAATAGCGTTATTTTGTTCGCTTCGTTAATATAATCGGCTTTTAAATGCTTTTACGCAGTGCATTCCAGCACTCGGGTTGTGGGGCTCACGAGCTGTTGTGTGTGGTCAGTAGCCATCTGCGTTTTTTTATTTTTTTAATCACTGGCAACATTTTTTACACTGTAACAGTGTGAACAAAAGTTAAGATTGTCACAAAAACTTGTAACGTTGCTGTTGTAACATTCGATCAGGAAGCGATTGGTTCCCATCCTTTCTGCGCATGTATTGCGCAATAAAGCAAACAGGTCTCGCTGGTGACATTAAAAACCGCACTCAGTCAATTATTATGCTAACTAAAAAAGTGGATACATAAAGTAATAGTATTTAAATGATGTAAATACACATGTGCTGAATATTCTACATATGACAAAAGCTGTATTATTGTACATTGAGTGGGTCGTCACTTCATGGGTGCTGCCATGTTAATGTCACGTGAGCAGCCTGCAATTGACCAAGTTACCTGTAATTATAATAACAATGTTTTACTGCATATCGCTTTCAACCAATGTGCTTTAAAAGTGTAATAACCGTCTATGGTAATAATAGATAGGTTTGTTATAAACCAAAAACAGTATTTAGTATTCAAACTTAATGTATCCAGGCCAATAGGAGTAGGTATGACCGCAACAAAAACTGCTAAACATAAAAAAGTGCACTATTAAATTAGCTGTAAAATGCAAATGACTTGAAATAGTTTCCCTAGTACCCCGACATGAATAATACTATAGTTTTACATCATTATATATATAATTTTTTCCACATATTGAGTTATGTTTATTGAAATGAAAACCTCAACCAAGGCTTTATTTGCATCATGTAAAAATAGGTGGTTAGATTCATGTCTTTTGCCTTGATAACTATTATTTTTGTTATATAATTAATGAGTGTGTCTTGTTCATATTCTTGGAAACTCATTAGAATTGACTTTATTGATAAATTGCAGCCTACAAAAGGAGTTTCAGCTCTACATCCTTCATTCAAAAACTCTGGCCGTTGATTGTAGAAGCTATACTCTGCGGTATGCACAACAGCAATAAATGTGACAGTCATTTTTATCTGTTCTTCATGCCACATAGAGACCTAAAAATACCGCAGACAGTCTACAGGCTGAAAACTGCTGAGGGTTTTTATTATAGAACTGGATTTGCTTTCCATGTGTCATTTTCACTCTATAAATCTCTGCTGTTCTGTAATGATGGTGAGAGGAACTTGGTGTCTTCAATATCTTTTGACATCAACACAACAGTTCTGAAGAGTTTTATAAGAGAGCTTAATGTTTAACCTGGTTAGTGTATTTTTATATGAAAGCATTTCCGCCCTAGGTTTACATGTGGTTATAGTCGCAGGAGCTCTTTAAAAACAGAGTTTAGAGGCCATGTCAATGTAGACTTAATGAAGTTTGTTATACTCTGGTGCCTTTTTCCATGAAGATCTAGTGTTTGTCCACAATGACAAAGATACACAAGCAGAGACACTCTTTAGAGAAATGGTGTGTAATTTCTTGCTGTCTCTGACAGAACTAACACACATTTGCATTTTGCTTTTTTATATGCAAGCACCTAAGCTCTTCAGACTGTGCTTTGCTTATTGTGGGGAGCATGCATTTTTGTTCAAGGGCTTTTTCTGGTATAATCATTCTAGGTTAGAACTGGCCACAATGTCGAGGGTGGTGAAAAAGAGGCAAGCAGACCCCAAAGTGGTTCAGTATGTCTGGTCGGCCATCGAAGTCATCCGCAATCAGAAACAAATCGCAAACATGGACAGAATCTCAAAGTAACTGCTTTAATTCTCCCTTTACTAATATTATCAATGTATGCATTAAAATCCATTTCTTAGAGAAGACCTTGTGTGTTTTGGTGCAGATATTTAAGTCGTGTGTATGGGATGCACCCTAAAGACACGGCCAGGCAGCTAGTTTTGGCTGTCAAAGACGGTCTGGTGGTGGAGACGCTCACAGTGGGCTGTAAAGGCTCCAAGGCCGGGATCGAACAGGAGGGATACTGGCTTCCAGGAGACGAGATGGTGAGACATTAACCAGAGCATTTCTATTTGAAACAAACCATACTTTTATCTACATGCTTCCTAGATAAAAAAAGCGCTAAAGGTAAACATGGTTTGGTTTTACTACACATTAATCAATTAAAATAAAGGGGCTCAATGTAGATATGCTGCTGGCTCCAACACAGCCATGCACTTCTCAAGACCATCAGTGAGACATTTGATTTGTTAAAAAAAATAAAACAAATTGGTCCGATAAAGTTCATGACTTTGACTCTCAACAGTGAGATTTCAGCTGTAAACTTCCTCCGTATGCCCTCGTGATGGTAGATGCTGATGTTTCAGTGCCTTCACCAGCACATAGAGACATTCCTCTGCTGTGTGACAGAGCATTTTTGAAGGAAGCACTGTTTGTTTTTGGGCTATGGTTTATAGCTGGGAATATACACATCTGTCCCAGGTTTCATCAGCTTTATTTGTGGCCTTCATTCAAAAAAAAAAAAAAAAACTCACAAATATTTCCTTATTTGTATGAAAGACCTTTTTACATACACTCCTATTCAAAAGTGTGGAGTCAGTTTAAAAGAAATGAGTTGAATCAAGTAAATACTTTTACATTTTTACATTTTCTTATTTCAAAGACAAATTGTTCTTTTGAACTTTCTATTCATTCAAGAAAAAATCTGCAAAAATATCAAGCAGCAAAACTGTTTTCAACATTACAGATCATAAGAAATGAGCAGCAAATCAGCATATTAGAATGATTTCTGAAAGATCATGTGACACTGAAGACTGAATAAATGGCTGCCATCACAGGAATTAATAATAAAAAGAAAATCGAACTGACCCCAAAGTTTTGAACGCTTATGTATGTAAAAGCATATATATATATGAATATGAGTATTAGCAGGATATATGAATGTTTATGTTGTTGTGTGTATTCTCACACCAAACACCCACCCGCGAGTCCCTAACACGGAGCGCCTGTGGTTAGTTTCAGCCAACCCCAGCTCTTAGATTAGGATTTTAAACAATGTTTTTTGGATCACTTGCAATCGCAGGAGCAGATGTCAGAGGGAAGCAAGGTATGTTAACGTCCAGTTGCTGGAATTTCTTTAATTAACAACATGATCTGCCCTTTAGTTAATAGTATGTGTTACCTGTGCATGGGACAGCAGCTGAATTGAAGGAGCTTCTATGTAGCCTTAGAGTTCAAATATTTCCTCAAATTTAAATCAGAAATTCACATAATGCAAATATTTAACTATCAATCAAAATATGATGATAATACACACTATTTATACTGGTATCTGCGGCTATGCTGGCATCAACAAGCTTCGTTTTACTTCAGTGCTGTGCTGTGTGAGGTTTTGTGCGCCTTGTTTTGTCACTGAATGCTCATTATTAGTGATTTCTCTCTTCTCTAGCCCTCTCTGCCTTCTGAAGCTCTTTTCCAAGATGTGCGTAAGCTTCACATATATTAATCTTACATGTTTTCAAATCAAGATTAGATTTTTTTTGCAAGATTTGTATGTCAATGTCAAGACCAGTTCAATGTCAGAACCAGTTAGACCAGTGTTTGCCAAGATAATAAACTGTTTACGATGGCTAAGACCAGTGTCAGCGGTTAACTCATCCATTCAAGGACAATATTTGCACATTCAGAGCTGATTTCTGCATTTTTATATTTATAAGGGTATGTTCTGTGTACGCATAAGATATTTATTAACAGAAAGGCTTGATTTGAATAATTAGGAATCTATATTTGTGCATTATTAAGAAACATATTGGATATTTAAAGTGAATTGTGACACTGTATTAGCAGTTTAGCTTCAAATGCCTGTTAACTTCTTACACTGGTTTAGACCCATTTTAAAGGAAAGATTAAAAACTATTTGCAGACAGTAGCATCATTTTCTGAAGTAAAACTTTGGTTAAAGAATGCAGGTTTGGTACTGTATCCAGAAAAGTGAATATGGTGGAATGTCTCTGGTGTGTGCAGTAGATTGTTGAGATTTTTAGAGGATAGCATTAATATACGGGGAATGTGATCGTGGCATGTGAAAATGTGATTGCTCACCATTTCTTTCAAAGAACATTTAGTTATGTTTAAGGTTTGATTTAAATGACCATTTGATTTAAACATATGGTGGTATTTTCTTTACTTTCATAGTATCTGAAAGTGTTAAACAGATTTTATCCAGGTTTTAAAGGGGTCATATGATGCGATAAAAAATTTTCCTTTCTCTTTGGAGTGTTACAAGCTCTAGGTGCATAAAGAAGATCTGTAAAGTTGCAAAGACTAAAGTATCAAATGCAAAGAGATATTCTTTATCAAAGTTAAGACTCTGCCACGCCCCTCTAAAATGGCTCGTTCAAACACGCCCCCACATGTCTATGTCACCATGTGGAAATATTTGTGTAATGCCGCCCAAATGTTTGCGCAAAGAACGGTCTTTAAATTTATTTTAAAAGATGATGCTTGCGATTATGACAAGGGGCTTTACATTTCCAACAAGTGCTTGCAGTGTTCGTCCAATCACAACAATGCACTGGGTCAGTTGGCCAATCAGAGTAGACTGTGCTTGTCAGAAGGAGGGACATTGTAGAAAATGAGGCGTTTGAGAGAGGCCAGGCATAGATGACCTACAATAATATACAGTTTTGTAAAAATAGTTTTTTTGAACATTAAAGCATGTCACCATATTTTGTTACACCAAAAACACAAAATAATGATCTTTAAAAAAGCATCACATGACCCATTTAACTACTTCCAGTGTAAAGCATGTATTGTTAATAAACATTTCATTCGAGAACATCGGAGTCATACAAAATGGTCATGTAAATTGAACCATAATCCAAAAATGTAACATTCTTAATATCATATTATACACCTATGATCATTTGATTAACATTTGTTTCATTATTATAACTAATGAGTGGGTTTTAAATTTTTGCTTTCTTGGTGCTTTGGAAAAACTGCTACTTATAGAAGAGCAGCCCTCATACTCTGTTTTCTCTTCAAATGTTGATTAAAATAATTATAACACACACACACAAAAATTAAAAGATAAAAATCTAAATAAAACCAAATTGACAGTTTGCATGTTGGTGATGATTTTACTTGTGGTGTTACATATTAATAGTCCCTCGGGGCTCTGGTCACAAATGATAAAAACATTTCAGAGTAAGAGGGCTGATCTTAAATCCATGTGGTCAGGATCTTGTTTGCAGGTCATGAAAAGGTTAATCGTTCCTGGATCACTGGTCTTGTTCCCAGGATCTTGGTGGTGGCCCAGGTGGGCGGGGATGTGCATTACTGTACTGTGTGTGTTTCAGGACTGGGAAGCAGAAAGTCATGACTGGTACTGTTTTGAGTGTCACCTTCCTGGAGACGTGCTGGAGTGTGACGGCTGTTTCCGTGTCTACCACCTCCGCTGTCTGTCTGAAGACCACCGGCCACGCGACACAACCTCCCACTGGCAGTGCGGCATCTGCAGGGTGGGTAACGAGAGACCATTAGAAAACCCAGCTCAGTTCAGGGGGGATAAAACCCACAAATGCATTTTAAGGATATGTTCCATCGGATTATGATGTGGTTATTGAGTCATTTGTTTCTTGCGGTGCTGTTTATTAACAGGGCAGTAAAAGGAAGAATTTGAACAAACAGGAAATGACAACATACCTAAAGTTCATTCTTGGACGCATGAAGGAAAGGGTGGGTTTCACACTTTCACTTCTCACTTCGTCCACACTAAATCATGTCGAAATTAAGTCTTTCCCCCACATGCGTTTTCTGTTGAAATGTGAAGCAGATTTCTTCCATCTGATCGTCTTTCAGGCTGTGGACCTGCACAAGAGAGGCAAGGAGACAAAGCAACCCCTGTACAGAAGACTGATCCACACGCTTCTGGATGTGGATAACATACAAGAGGTACACAGACCTAAGACTAGGAGAAACAATTCAAAGATCATGTGCTCTGTCATCCACAGCATGTTCTCATGTATCTTCTGTTCTCCTACAGAACATCTCCGAGGGGAAGTACAAGAGCTTTGAGGAGTTCAGGGCTGACGCTCAGCTGATTGTTCACAACACAGCCATTCTGCACGGAGGTGAGACGTATGAACCACAGACATGAGTGTGATTTACCAAATAGTTTGTGTGCACCTCGCTCAAGTGTCAGCTCGACCAATTCCACATTCTCTGTCAACAGTCAACAGCGATCAGACCGAAATCGCAAGACTGCTCTACAACGACACATGCCACGAGGTCAGACCGAGCAAACAGTTGGAATTTTGGTATTTTTGTTAATGGGTTAAAAAAGATCTCATGCACTTTTGAAACATTGAATTGCGCAATTATTAATTTGTTCCAGCTGAACGAGTTAATGCTGTGCAGACACTGCTTCTATCTCTCGAACGCACGGCCTGACAACTGGTTCTGTTACCCATGTGTAAGCACAGACGTACACACTCTCATTCCGGCAGATTTACATGTGATTTGTGAATGTACTTAAGGATGTTTGTCTGCGATCAGAGTCCGACTCACGAGCTGGTGTGGGCCCGGATGAAGGGCTTCGGTTATTGGCCTGCAAAGGTGATGCAGAGAGAGAGCGGTCAGGTGGATGTTCGGTTCTTTGGTCATCAGCACCAAAGGTGAGCCTCAGGTTACATTAGGAACATGAACTGTATTGAATTTAAAAGAACAAATGTAGACTTCAGAAGCTTCATCCTAAATTAAACAAGATTATTGACTCGTACTATGACTACAGCTTGGTGATATATCAAATATCAGTGATCTTGCTATAAAATTATTCAGCAGTGTGAATATTGATGATTTTAATGTCTCATTGAAATGTTTTAATCGCACTGGCAAGAGAAACATTTCAAACTGCTGTTTCATTGACGTATTTGCTTCATCACTCAGAAATGTTCACAGAATTGTCCATGTGGTGTGTTTTATATATAAAATGTTTTATGAAAATATAAGTACATTTTATTATTAATTTGGTTAATATATTGTAAGTGTCTTTCGTTTTGTTCATAGTACAATGAGGAAAATGTTTTTTAGATTTTACTTATTTTTATGTAAAATAATTTACTGTATCTATTACAGTTTGTATATATTAATTAAAATACTTTAATGTTGAGTTTTAATGTGTCTTTTATATATATATATTATAAATACTTAAAAATATATTTAAAAATGGCACAGAATTTTTTTAAATATATATATATATATATATATATATATTATATTTGTGCCTGTGACATTTTCAAATATTTTTTTTAGGTTTCATATGCTCATCAAGGCTGCATTTATTTGATCATAGTGAAATATTTTTGCCATTTAAATTAATTTTAATATACTTTAAAAAATGAATCCTGATTTGCTGACTTATTATGTGCTGTCCTTTTTAAAAAAAATGTATTTGTCAAAGAATCAAAGAAAAAAGTATCACAGACGACCACATTATCACATTAGAATGATTTTTGAAGAATCAAATTTGGCACTGCATCACAAAATAAATTATATTTTAAAGTATATTAAAATAGGAAGCCAGTATTAGAAATTTCAATAATATTTCACAATATTACTGTTTTTTTTTTTCTGTACTTTTGATGAAATAAATACGGACATTAAAATAAAATAAAAAATTGTTTTAATTAAATTAAAAAAATGAATAAAAAAAAAACAATCTTGCTGATCCCAAACGTTTGAATGGCAGTTTGTGTGTATGTATGTATGTTAATAATAATGTGTATTAATGTCAAAAGTCTAAAAATGATCTCTTTTGTATAACCCAGTGACTCTCTGTTTTGCTGCAGGGCGTGGATTCCTTCCGACAACATCCAGGAGATCACAGTTAACGTGCAGCAGCTGCAGGTGAAGCGCAGCTTGGGGTGGAAGAAAGCGTGTGATGAGCTGGAGCTCCACCAGCGGTTCCTGAGGGAGGGCCGAACCTGGAAGGGGAAGCTGGAAGAGAAGCATGACCGGTCGGACAGGCACGAAAGACAGGAAGACAGACAGGAAGAGGCGGAGTCGAGTATCTCGTCCACTTCCAACGAGCAGGTGAGCACTTTTACTGCATTTCATTTTGAAATAAGCCAGATTGGCTTTGCTTTATTTAATATCTGGTTGTCTTATGTTACTGACAGTCTAAAGGCAACCAAGAGCCCAAAGCTAAAAAGAGCCGCCGTTCCCAAGTCGCCGAACCCAAAGAAGAGGTTTGTAATGCAATGTGTTTATTGAATGAGATGTGAGATATAGAGTTCACCTCACCTTTACTATCTCCTGCTGTTCTACATCAGGAACCGGAGCCTGAGATGGAAGCCGTCAGCTCGAGTCAAGAGATCCCAACAGCTGCTCCACATCAGCCCGAGCGTATGTCCGTCTCCACCCAGACCAAAAAGTCTGGCTCGCCGCCTTCCTCTTCCTCGCCAGCTCCTCGCATGATGCACCGAGGCTCTCAGACGGTCTCCGAGGTCAGCTGCCAAAACATGTGCCACGACAAATACACCAAGATCTTCAGCGACGTTAAAGAAATGATGAAAGCGGAGAACAAGCGGGAAACCGAACGCGTCCTGAAAGAGGCTCTGGACAAGGTGAGGAACGTTCTTTCATTTTGGACTGACATCTGGCTCAAAGATACCCCTTTTGCTCCAAGAAAGCCACCCTTGTTGGTGGAAAAAGGGGGAAATTGCAGCAAACTCAGCACTGTGGTCGTCCTTACAGTTGCGAGCAGAGATGGAGGAAGAGAAGAGGCAGGCGGTGAACAAAGCGGTGTCCAACACGCAGGCTGAGATGGAAAGAAAGTGCAAACAGGTGAAGGAGAAGTGCAAAGAGGAGCTCATGGAGGAGATGAAGAAGATGGTAGCTCAGCATAAACAACTTCTTTCCCAGACCAAGAAGAAGCAGTGGGTGAGTGAACTTTCAGAAGATCTTATGTGTAGATACAAATTGTTAGAACCATTGTGACAAGGAAGAAGGAAGGAAGTAAAAAATGCTTTGTTTATAGTATGGAAACCAAACTTTGAAAAGCTGTCAGATTTATAAAAATACACCTGATTTAATTTTTCATGACATTATAAAAATAGATTTTACAACCATACCTAGGAATCAACTTTACACATGATTGTTTTATGATGTTGGACTTTTGTAAAATATGTTTTTAGATTTTCTTGTATCTTGTAAATGCTTTTAGCTTTTCTGAACTTCAATAAACATTCATATATGCACGCCTACTGATTGCAGCATGGAAAATGTTATATTGTATTTATATCATATATTTATATACATTCCAGAATAATTTAGATGTTGATTTATTACAAAATAAACATGTAGGTTTCATAAATGAAGACTGCTTTTAAGCACTCAGATTATTTGTTCTTATTCATTTAATCTATACAAGTAAATTTGAAATTTCAAAGAATTTCTCAATTTGTTGATGAATAAAAAGATGTTAAACGTAGTAATGCTGTAACATTCAAAACTTTGAATTTTTGCACATTCACTCATTATTGAAAAGTTACTGATCAGATTCAATATTTGCAATAAAGTTATGACTGTTTTATGAACTACTGTTGCCCCAGGTATAAACAGACACTAGAATGAAAAATAGTGTGCAGACTTTGAATGCATTATGATTGCTAATATTACTAAAATTAGGTCAAATTCATTCAAATGTGACTCATGGTCTGTTAAAGACCATCTCCTCCTGGCAGCTTCATCAGTTTTTGAACATTATTTTTCTTTTTAGATTTTTTTCCCCCCAGAAGCCCTAATTTACCCACCATGTTGTTGTATTTACAATCTATTTATAGCTTCTGCGTGTTGCTAGGAGATGAGAAATGGTTCTCCAGCATATTATTACTCACCTGAACTCCAAAATTGTCTTCTGGGAAATATTGCAGCTCTGAGGGCAGAATTAGGAAATGAAGAACAATTTTTGTCTGAGTCAATAATGTGCTGTGGGGTTGTATTATACCTGTAGATGAACTCGAACCTGATTAATGACACATTAATGAGAAAACTATCACACACACTATATATATATATATATATATATATATATATATATATATATATATATATATATAAAATCATTTCTGAAAGGGATCTAGTTATCCACGATTTTGTCCAGTAGAACGTGATAGTCATGTTATCGCTATGTTTACATTGCTTCATTCATAAAGAGTGGGATGACCTTGATATTAAAATTAGTTGATAAAAGCGCATTATATTAGAATTATATTGTCACCTGTCAAATCGCATGACTTTCTCTTTCGCTGTATGTTGAGTCTGAACTGTCGAACAAAAAAAAAGTCAGTTTTTTTTGACAAGCATTCACGTAAACACCGTAGGTTATGCCTTAAGTGAATGTAAAAGTTGAACGTAAAAGTCAAAAGGTTTGTGGTTCCGTCTTAATTAAACACCTGACTGGTTTTGATTTTTAAAAACTATTTTTAGCTTAAATGATAAATATATTTAATTCACAATGAAAAAAAAAAAAAGGTGTTTTGTCTAATTGCTTAAACTTTTTTTTATTTTTTACATTATTACATTACATATTTTATTCTAGCAAAATAACTAGATCTATTGTTATTATGAAATGACCAGATTTAGATTATTGCCCACCCCCAGTTCTAAACATAACCTCTCAAAATAAGAGATTTGTGGCTTGTAGTCCACATATGTTAGCTTTGAGGTTAATCTATATGCTAGTGTGCTCCTAAACATTGACAAAACTCCTTTTTAGCAGATAAGCGCACTTAATAATGTGTCTTTCTACTGGGAAAACAAACCAAAACAAAGATTATGACTTATTATGCACTTCACAGATTTTTGTCCAGTCAGTTCCTCTCTAAAAAGAGAATCTCCTCTTCAACTATTTTTTTTCAATAGGAAATGCACCAATAAGAATGATGATCCATGAGTATATTTTACTGAACAAAACTCTTGTGTACAAGTCTTTTATTGTCTCTTTGTTCTTTCAGTGCTATAACTGTGAAGAAGAGGCGATGTACCACTGCTGCTGGAACACGTCGTACTGCTCCATCAAATGCCAGCAGGAGCACTGGCACGCCGATCACAAACGTACCTGCCGCCGGAAGAGATGAGCGGCAGCTGGCCACGCCCCTCCTCTCGACTCCACCCACCCTTGACCGTGGATTCTTGATTTCTCTTTTTAACAAGCATTTTAAACCCCAGCTCTTAGAACACTTTTACCGGAGCATTTTGCTGAGTTGCAGTGAACACTAACAGGGCAGCCAGCGTGGGACTTCACGATCCTCGTGGAGTTGGTTTTATGTTTGGATTGTAAATGTATCTCATTGCGTATTCCTTTTTGTTTTTACCCTTTTATTTGCTGTATGACAGAAATCAGCCTTGCTTGCATACAGACTAGCCGAAATGTGAAGTACTAGTAATCTTTTTAAACAACTTAATCTGAAGATATGTAGATATTTGACTTTTTTTATATAAGCGAATCATGTCAGCCTCCTGCATTGGGTGAAGTTGGTGCTTTTAAACTCAACGGTTGGTTTTTATCAGTGGTTGTGATGTCATTTTTGGGGGGAACAGGGTTTAAAGATGACAGGTCATGTCGGTCTGAATGATACAATCTTCCATTAATGAATATGCACATTTCATGGTTACACTTTAAAATAGGCCTTTAAATTTTTAACGAAAAACTAAATTATGTGCTAATTTTGGGGGTCCATTTCTGTAGCTTAAGTGTACTAAATCTTTGCCCTAGTGGGCTCTTTAGTGAGGTTTGTAAGTGTGGGCAAATTCGTTATCAGTGTTTCCACACAGTACGAAATTTGTCAAGATCCCGTAATATAGCAAAAAATAATCAGAGTTAAGATTGTACAGAGATCGGTGTAAATTAAACAATCATAAATGATCGCTATAGGGCTCTATCTTTAAGGATGACCTTTCTAGGCACTTTTTGAACCAAGAGAAAAGTTAAAAGGATAGTTTACATAAAAATTTTAATTCTGCAATCATTTACTCACCCTCAAATGGTTAAAACCTATATGGCTTTCTTAAATGCCAGTCCGCATCCACTTTCATTGTATGAAATAGAGCAGCTTGGACACTCGGCTAAACGTCTCATTTTGTGTTTTTCGCAAATCAGTCAAACCGGTTTGGAACAACATGAGGCTGAGTAAATGACAAAATTAGAATTTTTAGGTGAATAGTTATTCCTTTTAATTATTGCAATAACAAATTTTTAAGTACAAATTAGGTCAGATCTATCTTTAGAGAGTTTTTGAGATTTGTCTATGTCGACCGGGAGAACCAATCAGCTGAAGGATGTAGGGGAACATCTCTAATGGTTTTGCACAGATCCATATCTGCGTGAACTTGTATTCTGTTTCTCTCTGAAGTTTTGAATGCGTCTTAAATCACATTGGATGCATCCAAGATTCTGTCTAGCACCTATTTCTCCTTCTTTCTCTCCCTCCCTTCCCAACCTCACTGTTGCACTACATGTAAATAACTGTTTGCCGCTAGCCGTGACTGATGACGTTTGCACGTTAGCATATGTACATTTCATGAACACATTAACTATGTATTTGATAAAGTCGATCTGTAAAGGAAAAAAAAAATATTTGTGATATAACGGTAATATGTTCCATTCCAGTGTGCATGAAACCAGGTTGTGTGTACCTTATTTTGGGCTCTGCGTTAATCTACATTCTTGCGTGTCATCGGTGATGCAGTATGTCTCCTTTTTGGTTTTCTAGGGTAATTTGTCACCACTTTTTAAAATGTATTTTTAACTTATATTTATGCGGATAGAGTAATGACTACTGAGAATTTCGACACCCAGCGAGAAGTCTGCTATACAAACACCTGTCTTTCATGTGCATACGGATTAAAATGTGTTGTAAACGTTTCCCCCTTTCTTGCATTACATTATGTAACAGTACTATGTATAAATAAAACATATCAACTGGTGGTAGTTTTTGCAATGTTTTTTTTTTTGTCTCGCAAATTTAAAAAGACAAATTTACCAATCAAAGCACTTTATTGCACCATATTTTGTGAACGTAGGCCAAAGCAGGCTTCTATAAAAGTGTAATTTAATACTTTTTAATCATGTGTACAAAACAGAATTTCAAACACACCTGCACCATACAAAATAAATTGAGTTTTTTGTCTTTTTTTTTCTCTAACCAACAATATTTACATACACCATGCAGACTCTCTCACGTAAGTCCAGATTTCCAACAAAAAAGGGAAATAACTTCACAGGTTGAAAGTTATGTGCACATTTTTTTTTTTTCTTTTCAGAATGGGGAAACATTTCCGCTTGTATGGGAATGGCAACACTAAAGCTTCCAAACAAGTTAAGACTTCTTTTCTTCATTTTTTAAAAACAAACCGACAAAAAAAGAGAACATTGCATCGTCTCTCTCTGAATAAGTGTAAACTCAGTTCCCATACACAGTATTGACGTCTATCACACCGATTCCAAACTAAAATAAAAGGTTGGGATAAATAAACCAAGACCTCAATGAGGCCAGAGGGTGCTGATATCTGACTGCAGTAGATCTCCACGATTTTGTCTGTGACGCTTGCCGTATTATCAATCGCTGAGGCAGGATGTAGAAAAGAAAAGGATACAATTCTGAATGCTCCATTTTGTCATGGTGATTTAATGGATTGCTAGTGCTATGAAAAGGAGTTCAGAAAACAAGTCCCTTCTAATGCAGCTGGTACAATGAAGAATAATGGCACGCTTCTTTTTCTCTCTTCGCTATTGTTTGCATTATTATAGCCAGTCGGTCATGTTTCATGCTTTGCCCATATTGCATGTGCCAACAATATGCCGGCATTTATTTAGCATGTATTTCCCACATAAACCGAATAAAAACAAGAGCTTAATCCATTTCACGGTCGAAAGTAAACGGTGAGGCAATAACGTAAAATGTCGTTTCATGAAAATACCAAAATCGGCATTAGTATCAGTGATGTTTGAGCGGTAAAAAAAAAAGCAATTGTTTAAAAGCCTGTGTCAATAAATAAAAATGCAATCACACAGATAAACGATAAAAAACAAGTTAAAAATCCTATACGAGGAAAAAAAAAACAACGTAATAAATTGCGGTGCAGATTTGAGTCATAAAAGCAAAATGTAAACAAAATTCCAGGCACATTTTTAGGGTTCGTTTTCTCTCTGAAAGGGCGCAGCGATTTAGTTTCCATTAGAAAAACTGAAGCATTTATTCCACGTGTTTGACATCGTATTGAAAGTTCTGTGAGTTCGTATTTTTAACCATTCGCTCGGTCAGTTGATTCGCTCTACAACAGACACCATGCAAGTGGGAAGTACTGCATTAGAAATGTTTCATTGGTGATTTGTAGATCATTTTATATATATATATATATATATATATATATATATATATATATATATATATATATATATATATATATTCCTTTTTTATATATATATTGTATGTATATTTATATTTTTACATAGACTTGATGTGATACTACTCACTCAAGATGATACAATGTTTTATATCAGCAATATTATTTAATGAGGAAAACATTTCCAAATGCCTTCGCTCACCGATTCTAAAAAGAGCAAAATAAATAAGAACTATTATCTGTACATAATTACACAATATCAACCGACTTTGTGTTCAACCTTCAGCTTTTGTACAATGATATTAAACATGGAGGAATCGAAAAAGCAGGGGATGTTTTTTTTTCTATTTTTGCTTCCTGCTGTTCGAGAACATTTACAAAGATTGAAAAACTAAACCGGCAAGTTGCTGAAGGACGGCTGCAATATACATACAAATGTAATAAGTTGTTGTTGTACCTTTTTTTTTTTGTTGTTTAAATGAATGGCCAGAAATGGCGTGATATCACGTCTACTTTCCACAAGTTACTCTCCAAATCATCGGGAAACCTAAAACGCACATTTCGCCACATTTAAAAATACCCTTCGCTCATATAGGGCGGATAAAAAATTAATGATGTCGCAACACCTCACATGAAAACAAAGCGACGCACAGGCGCACAAGCAGAAGCAAAAGCGATTCCTCTTCCCTTCAGGAGACCGAATCCTTCTGCCAATCTGTTTTGCCGTTTGGCTTGGTTATCACTTCTCAAAGTCTCTCCCAGTAAGTGTTCATTTGCGAAAGATCGCCCAAGCGGTCATGTGCAGTCAGTTAAACACACGCACGCTAACATACACGCGAACACTCATGCTACATGTTATATGCCACATAAATGGGGTCCAGCTGATCGGCTAGAAAGCCGTCTCGCAGGTGCATCCTCTGTTTCTCTCCGCGAGAGTTGATGGGAATGACGCCAATGTCCACCACCACCACCACGCCTACGATCAGGTAGTGCTCCTCCAGGACCGAGTTGGTCACCAAAGGAACCAGATCCAAAGCTTCCTGTTCTGAACCTTCCAGCTCCACGACCACCACCAGCAGGTTGGTCCAGGGAAACACCGCACTGAAACAAACAACAAACAGAGCAGTTCATTTAAAACGTGTCCTTTCTAAAGGGCCATTCACACTGACAGTTATTAGTAGCCACAAAGTGACAGGAAGTAACACAGGACGTCTTAACCAATCCAAACATGAGTGAGGTTTAAAATACAACTGCTGATTGAGATTTCACTGATAAAATGCCTTGTAATTCTTGACGGTTGCAACTAATAAGAAGTTTTATGTATTACTTTTTATTTTTAAAAATTAGCACATTTAAATGTCTTAATCTTTAACAATCAAAAAAAGCAATATACATTTTTAATACTATAAATCATAACATTATGATGACCACTAATTAGTATGAAGTTCACTAGTGGAATTAAAATTATGAATTTATTTAATTTATTTAGACAAAAGTATAGAGAGAATACATTTTAATATCAAAAAAGTACACAAATATATTTTTTTTTGTAGTATTAAGTGTTTTATTTTCATTTATTTAGACAAAAAAGTATAAAGAGTTTTTTCCATTTAGACAAAATAGTACAATTAGTATACAATTTAATATCAAAACAAATTAATTAATTTTTTTAAATAAATGTTTTAGACAATTTATTTAGAGAAAAACATATGGATAATATATATTTTTATATCAAAACAATCAGTTTGACAGATTTTATTTGTTTGTATTATTTAGATAAAATAGTATGGATATACATTATAAGAATCATAAAAAACATTTTATTATTATTTTATAAAAGTTTTTTTTTTATGAAATAGTATAGATAAGTTAGCTGTTGTTTTTTCCATTTATTTAGATAAAATGTTATAACTTTGAATATCAAAGTACATTTAACTGAGTTTAGTTTTAAGTATTTTATTTTTCATTTTTACATAATAGTATAAACTGAATACATTTTAATCTCTACATAAATAAATGGCCAAATTTGAATGCCAAATTTGAATATCAGTACATCTCTGAAAAAATCTAATGAAAAAGGTACTTGGATTGGAAGCGAGAAGGTCGTACCATTCCATGATGCTCTTGTGTGTGCGTATCACAGAGGTCTCTATGTCGATGGGGTGATACCTCATTCCTCTCAGCTCCATGGCTTCATCCAGAGCGCCCACTACATACAGAGCGTCATGCCGCTCTGGAAACACAGCAGATGTTAGTATCCTTCTAAGACTACCAGTTAAAAACAAAATAACAAGCTAAACATGCTTAATCACCTCCACTTGCATCTGTGAGCTCGGTCCTGCGGAGGAAGCCCAGGTAGCCGGTACGTGCCCATACGGTCTGTGTGTCCCCGAAGCTCAAGCGTGAGTTGAAGTGATCAGACTGCAGGGCCTCATCACCGTACACCGTGAAGTAACCGCTGCCGTTATGGGTGCAGTGGACCCAGATCTAGAGACACATAACAGACCAGGAACACATTAAGTCATAAAGAGCCACAGATGATTTCGACTTGATCTTTACCTGCGATACGAACTCACCTCCCCTAGATGGGAGTCTCCCAGCGGGCCCTTGGTTTCAGGATTGGCGATGATGATTCGAACTCCGGGTAAAATCTGGTAGAGGATGAAACTGAGATTCAGTAATGTAATCATTTCAAAACACACAGCCAGATGGAGTCGAACTAAAACTGTTGTGAAGTGCCCTGCAGGTACCTTCCCAGACTCCATGAGAGGGAGACTGTGTGGGGAGCCTCGCTCGACCAGCCGCACTCTGAGGAAAAACAAGCACACTTGATCAATTATCAGCACACAAGTGTTGGACACGACTAATGACATGTTCAAAAACAAATTCAATTTCAGAGTGAACATGACTAGAAAAAATACGTATATGCATACAGTACAAAACAAATGTGCAGGTATACAGCAATCACAACAATTTGCAAGCACCAATTTTTTTTAACTACTGTATTTTCCGGACTATAAGTCGCACTTCTTTTCATAGTTTGGCTGGTCCTGCGACTTATAGTCAGGTGCGACTTACTTATCAAAATTAATTTGACATGAACCAAGAGAAATGAACCAAGAGAAATGAACCGAGAAAACATTAACGTCTAGAGCCAGGAGAGGGCGCTCTATGAAGTCTACATTGAAGACATAGAGCGCCCTCTCACGGCTGTAGACGGTAATGTTTTCTCTTGGTTCTAAATAAATGCGACTTGTAGTCCAGTGACACTTATATATGTTTTTTTTCCTCATCATGACGTATTTTTGGTCTGATGTTACTAATACTCAGGTGCGACTTATAGCCCGAAAAATACGGTACTGTCTTTTGAAAAACACGTAAAAAAAAATTTTTTTTTTAGATTTTATTTTATTATTATTGTGAGAATTAAAAGATTTTACAAAGTAGGCTTTATCTAATATCTACTTAATTAACAAATTAACATAAGATTTTAAATAAAGTAACAGATTTACTAAATCCCATATTATTACAACTACAACTTTATTTGTGGTTATTGCATTCTATCGAAAAAAAAAACCTTTTGAAAAGTAAAAATTTAAAAACTTGAAAGTTTTACACAATTAACATTAATTAAGGTTAGGGTTTAAAAAGATATGTTGTTGAATTTAAGTAAATATTTACAGCATAATATTTTTAATACTTCATTTTAGAAACGTTACCTATATATCACACTTATTATTTCTCAGTGTATTTGATGGAAATTCAACAAATAAGCTACATGTAATGAATTAATTCAACAAAATAAATAGAAATATGAATGAATTCAACAAGTAAATACATAATAATGTAAATTATTATGTATTTAACAAGTAAATACATAATAAACAACTACATTGTTTATACTTCATAACTATGCGGTATTTCAAATTTTTGGGAAATTCAGTGAATTAAATACTTTAAAATGAAAGGTACGTCCTCTAATTTGATTATTTTCTTTATATGCTTAATGAACATAAATAAAACAAATTACATTATGCAACACAATAACATAAAGACAAAAAAGTAAGCCTAATTTGCTATTATATGAAAAATTATACCATAGTTCACTGGACTCATTATTATTACTATTATTATTATTTTTCATAGTTGTCCACTTTGATTTCTGAGTGAAGTCTGTCATTAATAAATCTCTCACCTGTCATGTCGGAGAGCTCTCATGTCCACATACACAGTAGTCGGGTCTGGTCCTGATGTCCCCTGAAATGCACATCATGAAGCCATTAATCAGGAGATACTCTCTAATACTGGAGTGACTTCTCCAGGGGAGGGGAAGAACCGATCAATTTCCTCTGAGTCAAACAACTTCAGCTGTTAACTAGTTAGTAGCAGAGTCTAGAGATCACAGACTGAAAATGGTGAAAAAGGAGTTTGAAGGGAAACAAAGGTGAGACAAGCAGCAAACCGAGAAAGAAATGACCTCAAATTTAAACCATCACGCTGAAAGGCACACGGTTATAAATGATGCCTTGAATGGAGGCGTTTTAGAGAGCAGAACGGAAAATAGGAATTGTTTATGAAGCCTGGATGACAAATGTGTGGGTGTTTGAGAAGCAGAGAAAAAGACGGCCGCAGATGAAAGCCGACTGAATGTTTGCTTGTGTTGAAAGTGCCCCAGTATTGAAGATCTTTCGCCACTGGGTGGACGGCAGAGTGTTTACCGGCTGCTTTAGAAACTTCTTAAGGCTCTTTCTATGCTGCTTTGACCTACACATGAAAAGTGGCGCAGATAGTGTCATGGACAGCCAAATTTGGGCATTTCTGCCTTTATATTATTGGGGTAAAAAACTCAAGTTTTTCTTCTGAACCACTAGATGGCATAAAAACTGACCACAGCACTTCTAAACAGCAGGTTCACTATGCACCTCGAACATTTGGCTGGTCTGACTGCAACGAGTTGATCTACTATCTAATTTTTTATTAAATGCTGAAAATGTTGGAAATGAAAATTATAAAGTTACCAAATATAATTGGAGGGGGGGGGGGTCCAATTTCTGGTCCTAAAGGCACAATAAATGCATGATAATAGATATCAGACTTTTTAATTTGCTGCCATGACATGGTTAGATTTAAATGGTCAATCTCATTTATTAAGTTAGAGACCAGCTACATGCATGTCTTTTTTTGCTCATAAATCACTTTCAGAATGTTATAAAATTGCTTGATATACAGGATTAGACTCTCTTCCATTTGGATTTTCCTAATGTTAGGTGAACTGTCCAGTAATCATTGTCGACACTTTTCAAGGTCAGCAGCAAACAAGACAAACGTCACATCGTTTGAACTGCGCATCACTATGCGAGAGAAACTGTGAGAGTTTGCTGCATTTGAGGACCGTCGACATGACTCATGTGAAATGGCCTTTATGGAATAATACAACTGAGAAATGAACAGACAAAAATACAAACAACTGCTGCCTTTGAGTACAATCTACAAATGAACACTCATCATTTTGATCAAATGAACACAATTATTTTTCATGACTGATCATTACTGAACTTGCAATGACTGTTCATTATGAGGCACTCAGACGCCTCAACTCCATCAGAAAGAAAAAACATCTAGAATTGAGTGCTGCAGCGATGATGGATTTTGGTAGGCCGACACAGACGTTAGTATCACCCTGGTTCCCTCGACAAAACCCCAAAAGGATTTTTCCATTGGATTTTGTATTCTTGTAGAAAATAAGCTCTGTGACCAAAAAACTTTTGATTCTTACTCGTTTTGTTCATCATGATAATCTTCACAAATGAACACGACTTATGAATTTTGAAGCCTAAAGACATTCACCAGAAGTAAAACGCTAAATGTAGGCTATAAACAAACTACACAATGGTCACAACAAAAGCTTCTCTTTATTTAAAAAGTTTCCCTTAAATGTTGAATTAGAATAGCTTGAACGTGTGCAATTTCACCTATTCAGTAAATCACTTTCTTGGTGTGAAGACATTTAAAGGGATAGTTAAAAAATCATTAATTTCTCACCCCCATGTTATTCCAAACTCGTAAGACCTTTGTTCGTCTTCGGAACACAAATTCCAATATTCAAAAATTCCAATATTCCAATAAAATTTTGATTAACCCTTAACTGTCGCTCACATTTTTGAACATAGACTTTATAATGCACAATCCAAAGTAAAATTATTATCATTCATGAATGAAAACATTTTGTAACATGATAATGATTAACCATTTTCATGTTAATGCAATGTCTGATTTTAAAATGGGTTTTAAAGGATGAATTTTGAGATTTTAAGTTTTCAGTTGATATATAACTTCTGATGATTTCTAAAATGTTGTAGAGAAAAAGGCAACGAATAAGTCTTTTTTTTTTAACAAAGGTCAGAACCTCTGTTATAATGTAGATTCTTTTCATAAATCAATCTATTACTTTTCCTACTTAATTTTTAACAAAAAAACATTGGTAAAATATATATCTGGGGAGTCTGAAACCTTTGCACCAATATATAGTTTATCAAGATTAGATTAGATTTAATCGTAATATAGTGAAGTAAATGTAGGCATCCCACAGAGGGGACGGGTGACAGTTAACAGGTTAAATCTGAGAGCTTTCTAACCTTGCATATACAGCAACACAACTGACACTTTCAACCCCCAGAAAGGTAGCAAGGACATCTTTAAAATAGTTCATGTGACATCAGTGGTTCAACCGTAATGTTATGAAGCTACGAGAATATAAGCGAACGACTTTATTTAGTGAACTATCCCTTTAATGCCCCAGACAATCTACTTCGTAGCAACTGCCTTTTTCAAGACAAACGTCAAAAGTTTTAAAAAGCTGCAATTTGTTTATGTATTTTATCTCATAAAATAACAAAATGTGAAAATATCTTGGGCTTGTGTAAACCGCAGACCTAATTTCAGGCATTTTAACCATCGACTTGAACGATGAATCCTGAAGTGATAAAAAATGCTTGTTTTCAGGGTTTCCGCCAGCACTTTATTGTATGTAGTTCACAAACATAAAAAGGCCAGCAGAGGTCTCCCTGTTTCTGAAGTACAACAATCGGCTCCGTCGACAAGACATGGTCCTTAGAGACGCATTTCAGATCACTGACTCACACAGTGCTGGAGTCTGTGATATTTCATGTGTAGGCACTCCTGTTCCGAACAAAGCCCCTTGTGTTTGTGATGTCACAGTAAAACAATGTTGCGGACGAGGGAGGGGAAGCACAATTTCACCTAATGGCCGTGATTATAGAGCTCTACACTACGGGAACACTACTAATGACTGCAGCTGCACAGAAAACACGCAACTCTTATCCCCGGAGTTAAGTCCAGGTGAGCCGCAATCTCACACGGGGAGGGTTGGATCTCACTGCTCTGAGGTAAGATCAAACCGAGGGCATCTTTCCTGTTCAAAACTGAGTCCAGGAAAACAGCTCATTAGGTCAGCCATTAGTCTGATAAATTAGTCACACTGATTGGGTCTGATCCAGCTGATCACTTCCACTACATTAGCAAAAGCCACACACCGCAAGGATCAAGAGCCCAGCAGCTGAGGGGTAAAAAGGCTAAAGTCAGACCCCATTCCACACCCAGTGCCAGATCGAGCGGGGAGTGTTTGGACTTCCCTACCTGATCCGCAAGCTTCCCGAGTCTGTGGGGCTACAACAGCCAGTGAGCAGATGAGAGAGAGGGAGAGAGTGAGGAAAGAGGAAGATTTATGGATGTGACAAAGAAAAGGAATAAGTATGAAATACAAAAGGAGGAAAGGAGAGCCATGTGGGACAAAAGAGCAAAAACAACATGCAGAGTGTCAAAATAATAAGTGAGGATATTGTTGATTGATATTATTTTTGGGGACCCATACAGTCTTATATGTCAAAACAATATTTACAGTTTTATATACATTATATATATATATATATATATATATATATATATATATATATATATATATATTCAAACTTTAATTTTAACTAATTAATTTCTTATATATTCACAATTATTTATTCACAATTATATTTATACAAACCCATTTTCCAAAAAAGAAACACTGTACAAATCAAATTGTGAGTAAAAAAGGAATGTAATAATTTACAAATCTCATAAACTTATATTTTATTCACAATAGAATATAGATACCATGTCAAATGTTGAAAGTGAGACATTTTGATGCTCATGATGAATGTCATATTGGCTAAATATTGGCTCATTTTGGATTTCATGAGAGCTACACATTCCTAAAAAGTTGGGGCAGGTAGCAATAAGAGGCCGGAAAAGTTAAATGTACATATAAGGAACAGCTGGAGGACCAATTTTCAACTTATTAGGTCAATTAGCAACATGACTGGGTATAAAAAGAGCCTCTCAGAGTTGCAGTGTCTCTCAGAAGTCAAGATGGGCAGAGGATCACCAATTCCCCCAATGCTGAGGCGAAAAATAGTGGAGCAATGTCAAAAAGGAGTTTCTCAGAGAAAAATTGCAAAGAGTTTGAAGTGATCGTCTACAGTGTATATTCATCCAAATATTCAGAGAATCTGGAACAATCTCTGTGCATAAGGGTCAAGGCCAGAAAACCATACTGGATGCCTGTGATCTTCGGTCCCTTAGACGGCACTGCATCACATACAGGAATGCTACTGTAATGGGCTCAGTAATACTTCCAGAAAACATTGTTGGTGAACAAAATCCACCACGCCGGCTAAAACTCTATAGGTCAAAAAAGAAGCCATATCTAAACATGATCCAGAAATGCAGGCGTTTTCTCTGGGCCAAGGCTCATTTAAAATGGACTGTGGCAAAGTGGAAAAATGTTCTGTATTCAGATAAATCAAAATTTGGATTTCTTTTTGGAAAACTGGGACTCTATATCATTCGGACTATGCCGGTCAGTTCAGAAGCCTGCATCTCTGATGGCCTGGGGTTGCATGAGTGCGTGTGGCATGGGCAGCTTACACATCTGGAAAGGCACCATCAATGCTGAAAGGTATATCCACGCTCTAGAACAACATATGCTCCAATCCAGATGTCATCTCTTTCAGGGAAGACCTTGCATTTTCCAATATGAAAATGCCAAATAACATACTGCATCAATTACAACATTATAGCTGCATAGAAGAAGGATCCGAGGACTGAAATGGCCAGCCTGCGTCCAGATCTTTCACCCATAGAAAACATTTGGGGCATCATAAAGAGGAAGATGTGACAAAGAAGACCTAAGACAGTTGAGCAACTTTTTGAGATGTGTTGATGCAATGAAATTTAAAATCAACTTATTTTTCTCTTAAAACTTTACATCTTCTCAGTTTAAACATTTGATATGTCATCTATGCTGTATTCTGGATAAAATATTGAAATTTTAAACTTCCACATCATTGCATTGTTTTTATTCACAATGTGTACAGTGTCCCAACTGTTTTGGATTCAGGTTTGTATTATAATGAGATTATATCTAGATTAAATTTATATTATAATAAGATTATACTGTTGTCAACATTTGAAATGGATTAAAAAGTTAATAAAAATTGTCCTAAGATAAGAACACATTTTGGATTTAGGTTGACTTTGATTAAAGGTTTTGCTTTCCACTTTAAATGTCGACAACTGTTATTATATATTATATAATAATATTGTAAGATTTTCTTCATTTTGACTTTAGCTGAACTCAAAGCTTCTCATTTTTGCCTGTGAGGTTGTTCAGAGTACTTTACGATTTAATGGTCATTAGACTCCTAGGTGTAAAACAATTCATATCTCTAGTATGTAACCATAGAAACATCTGTAGTATGACCGAGTGGTGTGGTGCTTTTTGTCTGGTAACAAAAATTCTTCATGACAGCAGGTGGGTGGAAGTTATAACTGCTCGTATTCTGAAAAGAATTCTCTCAGAGTTCATATCAGAATCTTGTTTTAGAAGGTTTATTTCATGACAAAGGTTATCTGATTGTACATTACCCCACTTAATGCATAGGTACTAAATAAATGGGCATGAAATACTGATTATAATGTTGTTTTATTATATTATATACAGTACTAATTAAATATTTGGGGTCAGTAGTTTTTTTTTTTATGTTTTTGCTCACCAAGACTTCATTTATTTGATCAAAAATACTGTAAAATAGCAATGAATGAATATATGAATACCAGCGTTACATCATCAACTGGCCACTCTGCTCAGCAGCTTTGGAAAACCCCATATCAGTTGACAAGTACTATTTTTGACATGTGTTCTACATATACGTTTACTTGAGCGTTGACCCGATTATACCTCCACAACCTCAGGATATCCAATAATGCTGCACTACTCTAATTTAGAATGCAAACTAAAGGCACAGCGAAATCCTCTCGCAAATCTAAACACTAATCCCGGCTGCAGTTGGCTTGCTAAAACAACACTGCGATTGGGATTATGGCCCAATCTCTGCCTCGTGTTTTCTGGTCAGCACTAGATTAACTGCTGACACACACACACACACACACTAACCTGCAGGCAGATGGCCAGGTTCACTCTACATCCGAAGGAAGTGCTGACGGCTCGCGGGTGCAGGCCCAGGTCTTTAAAGAGCTTGGAGAAGGACTGGGTGAGGGCTATCCTGGGCCTCTCCTCAGCGACCACCACACACGTCCTCACGCGGGACAGGTCAAGTCCACGGGACTTAGGGACAGGACAAAGAAAGACAAGAGAGAGAGAGCAAATGAGTCACCAACCTTCACATTTTGCCAAGTGTAACTAAAACATTTAGTTTATTGAATTACATTTGCTTCAATAAAAATGAATGGAACTTTATAAAACTGAACATAACTTTTTCAGAAACTATCAAAAATATGACATTAGAAAAGAAGAAAAACACAATGAAAATGAAAAAAAATGAGCTCAGTCGCACAAATTTAACAGGCTTTTCAAATATGCTTCGTTCTTTGTTAATGTTTTACAAAGATTCGTTTTCACTAATCATGGATTCAGAGTGCATTTCCACAGATTTCGCTTACGCTTCGCAGTTTTTCGTTTGGTGTTTTGACACAAACCTCTCGAGAGAAGAGGTTCATTTTTACTGAACCAAATTTAATTCCATATTAGTGCTATTAAAAATAAATAAATAATATTTAATTAACAACATTTTAAAAAAGATAAAACAATACATCAATACAACAGCAATAATAATTCTTATTTTTATCAATAATAATAAAGTAATATATATTAAATAAATATTAAATTTGATATATATTTAATATGAATGTATTTTATATTTTAAGTGTTTTTTATATAATATATTACTAAAAGTAAACATCAGTTTATGTATATTATAATGTTTTTCTTTAAGCTCCATTTAAAGAAGATAATATTAAATAATATAATTCCAATTATAACCATAATAAATAACAAATATATAATATAATATAATATAATATAATATTTTTCTTTAGATTCACTAAAAGTAAACAGTCAGTTTATACATTATATTTATTATAATATTTTTCTTTAAGCTCCATTTAAAGAAAAGCAGAAGGTGCTGAAAAATCTAAGTCTGGGTAAAAGAAAACATTTTCACAGTTTTACCTCATTATACCAAGCAAAAAATGTCTAATTTCTCCTCCTCATTGATCGTTGTGATGTTAATAAACTGTACTGGGCTCCAGACTGCAGTTAGTAACTATGGCAATCTCAATGACTAAATCAGAGTAAATAAAACAAGATTTTACAAGACAGGCTCGCCAGGAGGCACGGACGGCCTTTCCTTCACTAACTCAGAACAGACGTTAATTATACACAGTCACACCTCCTGAACACAGAACACTCACACACGCAAGACCACCAACAATCACCTTCTGTCACTGCCGCAAATATAACAAGAAATCTAACCAAAAATGGCTTCGGAGCTTCCTCGGGATGCAAAGGAAGTGAATGACTGACACTTTAGAGAGAATCTGGTACCTTGAGGGATTCTGTCTGCAGGCCCAACCCCTTGGTGCAAAGCTCCATGACGGAGTACGAACAGAACGTGTCTCTGACCCGAAACTGACTGACAGCCAGCAGCCACAGAGCGGGGTTCACCTCCAGCTCGGACGGGGGAATCAAGATGGACTGATGCCCTGAATACACACTTCACCCAGTGGGAAGAGACAGAAGAAAACACAACGTTACCAACACACAACACAAGAGCGGAGGAACCTGCCCACCATGACAAATAAGACACACTGGGAGAACAACACATCAGTCAAGCGAGACAGGAGCTGAGCACACACTTTACGCTAGAGGAGACACAGCACAGCATAAAAACACACATTTGTGTGAGCGCAGCACAAAACTAGGATTTTTCAAGGAAGCAGTTCAATACTTGTGCAGCTCGTCCACCTGCAGAGCGTTTGTTTCACTCATGCGACTAAATGCTAGAGAAATATAAAATACCTCAATGATGAACTGTAACTGCATGATTGATTTGTTACATATCCGAACAACTAAAAAAATAGAGCATCTGTGGCCATATTTTGAACTGTTGCTCAGTTTTAATTACGGTCTTCATTACATCAACGACTCATAACTGAGTGAACTTGTAGTTTTGTGGAAGCAATATTCATTCTCCTGGGAAAAAAATAAGCGGTGAAATTTGCATATAACTTTAGACAGCCAAGAGTCAGAGTCAGAGTAGCTTTATTGTCATTCCAGCTCTATACAGTTAGTATACAGTCAAACGAGACAGCGTTTCTCCAGGACCAAGGTGCTACACAGACAAAAAACAAAGAACATAGAACTGCATAGAACTAAACTGGACATAATTAAATTATATTAAATAGGCTAAGTAAAGGTTATATAAGAGCTAGGAAGACTATATATATATATATATATATATATATATATATATATATATATAAATAAGAACTGTAAACAGACTATACACAGGACTACATAAAGTGCATGTGTGCATACTGTGCATTGCAAAAATGTGCAAAATTGTTTGTGCAGAGGTGGAAAAAATATTGGGATTTGTGTGAGTTAGAGAGAATAGTGTTTAAAGCCTCATGTATAAAAAGTCTTGTAAAATAAATTTTACATGTTTAAAGTCTAGTTGGAAGATATTTAAAAGAGATATATCAAAACAGAAACAGATGTGCAAACTAAAATAAAACAATATCCCACGTTTTCTGCATTTTATACTATTAATATTTTCATTTAGGTAAAGCACTTAAGTAAAGGTTCTCAATAAATATGTAAATAAATGAATAAAGTTTATTTTAATATCTTTTATTTAAATTAATGTAAACTGTGGTTCTAAAGTTTGGGATCAGTAAGGTTTTTAAGTTTTTTTAAAGAGTCTGTAACTTAAAAAAAATACAGGAAACAAGTGTGAAATATTAGTGAAATATTATTGCAAATTAAAATAACAGTTTGTATTTTATTTTCCGGACTATAAGTCACACTTTTTTTCATAGTTTGGCTGGTCCTGCGACTTATAGTTCTAAATAAATGCGACTTATAGTCCAGTGCGACTTATATATGTTTTTTTCCTCATCATGACGTATTTTTGGACTGATGCGACTTATACTCAGGTGCGACTTACAGTCCTAAAAATATACGGTACTTAAAATTATAATTTATTTCTGTGATGCAGAGCTAAATTTTCCTAAGCCATTACTCCAGTTTTCAGTGTCACATGATCCTTCAGAAATCATTCTAATATGCTGATTTATTATCAATTTTGGAAACAGTTGTGCTGCTTAATATTTTTTGGTACCTGTGATACTTTTTTCAGGATTATTTGATGAATAAAATGTCTAAAAGGACAGCATTTTTATAAAATAGAAATGTCTTATCTAACAATAGAAGTCTTTCCTATCACTTTTTATCCATTTAAAAATTACTGTCCCCAAACCTTTGAACGATACTGTATATTATAACACAAGATTTCTATTTTGAATAAATTCTGTCCTTTTTATTTATAAAAGAATCCGCAAAAATTGCAATAAAATGTATTATTTTCTGCATTTTTGATCAAATAAATACAGCCTTGATGAGTGAGCATATCTTACTGATTCCAAACAGTATTGTATATTTGATCATTTATTTCGTGCAATGGCTCACCCCACAAGTTTTCATTCTAACTGTAAATACAATTATTGCTTGTTTTTACAAACAGAGGGATGGGAATAATTTTCTTAGGAAACAGACCTAAACTTGTATTGAACCCTAAACATTCCTTTGAAAAAAGACAAATCGACAAAACTGCGGACGCGATGTGAATGAGTTCAGAAAGATGCATTGTTTCCCATTGGAATCGTTTTTCCATGTTTGATGTGTCCAGGCCTTTAACCTGCTCTATTAGGAAGACTGTGATTGCATCAGGCGACGTCTCTCACCTGCAGAGGCACCAGAGGACAAAGCCGAGGCCACAGTACGGATCCAGGCAGATGGCCACCTCACGAGAGGGATACAACTCACACTGAAGCTTTATAGAGCGGCAAAAGGCACTGGTGGCTGTGTGGGACATCTGAGAAGACACATAAAAAATACAAGAAATTAAAATACACATATAATTAATGCAGTTAAATAAAACCATAATATTTCATACAACTGTAGCTTTACTTATTCATAATGAGACAATGAAGACTTGTGAGTTATTTTGTGGGCTGCCATATGGAAATGCTAGCAAACAGAAGTGTATGGGGTTGAATAGGATAGAGAGAACAGAAGAGCTACACAATACTGGGTGGTCTCCGCAAACACTCGTGGCTCCTATGACATAATAGCAACTGCCTGTTCAAAACCTGGTTTTCATCTCTAAACAATAAAAGAAGAAAAGTTCCTCTATTCATAAAGACACCTGATCTCACCAGCGGCTAACTGAGAAGGTTTTAAACGGTTCCTTCCTGTTTTTTTGTGTTGGGGAAACAAAGAGCAGGGGTTTCTTATTACTCACAACAAGGGATGATTAACATTCACCTTTACTCCTGCAAGCATCCCGGTAGTGGAGACGCTGAAGTCCAAGTAAGCCAGCGTGTCTGGATTGGAGGGTTTGTAGAGCTGAGGAGGCTTCTTCTTTGGCAGATCATCTGGAAAACATGTAAGATATTAAATGTATGTTCATTTAGACATCAAGAAACCATCTGATCTTTGACCCACTGTCACCTGTGTCCAGAACAGGAGGCCACGACCTGATGTCCACTGCGGCAATCGCCTCCTTTGACTTCAGGAGCTTGGAGATGACCTGTGAGGTCATCACACAGGCCGATCGGCTCACCTGAACACCAATTCATACGTTAGCGGCCATTTTTTGAACGTATCAAATGATATAAGGAAGGACTTCATTTCAACACCCACTTCCACAATCATTTTCACAGTGGGCAGGGTGGTGGCGATGTTCTGCGGGTGTGGGGGTCGCACTGTAATCGGTACACAGCCGGCATACAAGCATCCGTAAAAGGCAGCGATCAAATCGATTCCTGTAAATAAAAAAATGCAAATATGAGGTCTTTACTGGTCTTGAATGATCCATTAATTTCACTGGATCTCTCAAGTATCAAGTACATTTAAAGAGACAGCTTAACAGTTGACGGTAGCCATTGACTTCCACAGTATGACAGAAAAATACTATGGAAGTCAATGGCTACCGTCAACTGTTTGGTTGCCAAAATCCTTCAAAATATTTTCTTTTGTGTTCAACAGAAGAAAGACACTCATAATAGTTTGGAAGAACTTGAGGGTCAGTAAATGACTGATGAACTATCCCTTTAAATAAGTTCTGTCCATTATATCCAAGTCAAATGTCTGGTGACTAATCTTAGACATATTTACTGCACTGAACTGTTTAACAGTTCACCTGATGTCACATGATATGAGACCCCCGGGCATAAGAATATGAATCTAGTGGGACTGATCACAGATTTAGAGTTGTAGAAGTGTAGCTGATGGTGTCGTACCAGGCGGGTACACCAGCGCAACGTGATCACCGTCCTGCAGGTGGCCTCGCTCCATCAACATGGCGGCTATCTTCTCCGCCCGCTTATGCAACTGAAGACACGTCAGTGAGCTCAGGACTGTTCCCTGCGTTCACACATATAGACATGTCAGTTTCCTCACAGTTCTCAGTTCAGGATGAGTTATCACAACTTTTCTATGGAGGGCATGTGGTGTTCAAAATAGCCTGCGATGATAAATGGCTGCATATTTAGTATATAAAAAAATTTATCCCTCGAAAAACCAGGGCAACATCATTTATGAAACCAATCCCTGCTCCCTAGAGGGGGGAATCGGTGCAGAAACAAACGAAGATATTCCTTTTTTCCACACTTGAAAAGAATACTAGTGGTATTCTTTCATTAAAAGTAGTTTTGTTAAATAAAAAATCTAATATATACTTAATGCAATATATATATATTAAATTATTTTACAAATTGTATATGTATATATACAGTATATATGTTGTTCTTTCTATTTATGAAATATTTTATTTAAGTTTTCACAACAATCATAAGCATGACTGCATTCCATAATAACAGATGTTTCTTGAGTATCAAATCAGCATATTAGAATGATTTCTGAAGGATCATGTGACGCAGAAGACTGTTTTAATTTTTAATCAAATAAATGCAGATTTCATGAACAGACTTAATAAAAAAAAAATTACTTAAAACTTGCTGACCCCAAACTTTTGTTATTTTAAACTGTAATAATATTTCATAATATTTCAGTTTTCACTTTATTTTTCATCAAATAAATGCAGATTTGGTAAGCAGATATTTTTTTTTAATTAAATAAATAAATCAAAAATAAAGTTACTCCTCCAAACTTCTAAACGTTAATGTATGCATATATACATTTTCTATTTTATTAATAAATTTAAACGAATAATATATTTAAAAGAAAATATATAATATAAAATACACATCATACCCTTGAGCTGAGGAGGGTGAAGAGCACGTGATCAGGAGTGGTCTGGGCTCTCCACTGCAACACCTCAGACAGGAAGAGGAACTATGGGTGGAAAAAGGAAGTCCGAGATGATTATTACAAAATCTGATATATTTAAGTATTTAATGGAGATTATAAAATATTTCCAAAGTGCAATATCTTTATTCATAAGTTGAATTAGAAAATGTTAATACACAGTTTGTTTTAATTGTTTGCATATGAGTAGGTGGGTGTTAAACAAGCCTGATTCAATCTATTGTTTGGCCAAATGCAATATTATAAAAGTAACATGACATTTAAAGAGTAACTGTTAAACACAAGATGCTATTTTGCAATTAGCAGGACCTGTTAAAGTCATTAGCAAGCGGCGCTGGTGTTATCTGAAGGCTGGAAGTGAATGCAGGCATGTGTTACCTCATCTCCTAGAGTTAGTCTCACATCGGATCGCATTCCTCCTCTTAGAAGAATGAAATAAAACTATTTCCATTCACTCAACGGGCCCGATTTTCATAGGCATGAATGGATGGAAGCAACGGAAAAAAAACAACAACACATGCTTGGGGGTGTAAAAATGGAAAATAGTCAAGTGTTTCTTTAAGCAGTGCAGATGGCGAAGGTAACATTTGTCGGTGTCAGACAGCGCATACCCATGCAGGGCTAGAAGGGTGTGAAGGAATGAAGAGAGGATGAAGAAGGCATGCAAGAGAAACAACAGTTGCAGCACTGTGTGTGCATGTGTGCATTTTTGGGTCTGTGCAAGTTTGTTTGAATGTGTGTGAGCATATGTGGCTTGTGTGTGTGCGGCCGACAGCTGTGTGTGTTAAGTTATGGTGTGGTGCACAGCAGACATGCTGACGGAATAATGGCTGCCATCTTTCACCCTGAGAGGGCAGCGTAATGGATTGGAGTTGTGTTGAGATGGTTGACTGACAGCACAGCAAACCCAAAGACATCAAACTCAACACTAACAGCACAAAAAACAACCAAACCATCCCTCCCAAACAGAGCCCAGCGTGCAATCATTAGTCTAATGGAGTTCTTTACGTATTCTGCAAAATCCTATCTTACAAGAGGCAAAAAAGTAACGTTTTAGAAGCAAAAAAAAAAGGTCAAGTTCTGTTTCGATGACATAATGTTTTAACATTTTCCCAGAATGCTCTATGTAGGGGTCGGATATGAAACGACCCTGGCTGAGAGCAAGAGGTCTGACAAGCTGTCAGGGGTCTGTTCTTCTACCACAAATGTAGTTGGGACAATTACTGTGTGCCACACAGTGCATCCAAAATGAACACTCGGTGGGTGCCAAAGGCATGTAATAAGTTGGCCGGTAACTTTATAAGGGACTGCAGCATGTTTAAGTGGAATTGTAAGATTGATTATCTGACTCTCGCTGATGTAAGTGACACAAGAGATTCAAATCCACACCGGCTACTAAAGAAAAACATCTGTTGTGACTCACCCATAGTCAAGTAACTTGGAAAATGTACTATCAGAGGTTTAATTAAGAGTCCTAAAATTATCCATGTGGCAATACATGTGGAACGTTCATAACATTAAGCCACCAAAATGAAAACACACGGAGGAAAATCACAATCTGTCTGCTCGCTTTTATGACAGCTGCAGGAGAATGAATCATCTCATGTTTTGTGCTGAGAAAATGACTAGAGGGAACCAACAACTATTTTTAAAATTAAGCAAGAAAAAAGAAAATAAACAAAATTAAGAAAATTACTGCTCCCTTTTTAGAAGTATTTGAAAAGAAACGACAATCTACATTTTGTGACTAGAATTTTTTTTTTTTTGTAAAAAAAAAAAAGAAAGTTTTTTTTAGATACATTACAGTGGAATTAAATATGATTTTATATATATATATATATATATATATATATATATATATACACACACACACACACACACACATTTATGCATTGTTTTAATTTTTATTACTTTTTATTATATATATTTTAGGACTAGATGAATATATAATATTAATAATCATATATATATATATATATATATATATATATATACTTGAAATAATAATGCAACATCATTTTAAAGAATATTTTATGTATAAATATATAACTAAAACTATAGCTGTATATATTTATTTTAAAAATACAGAGCAAAATACACTTGTAAATATTCTCATTCACTGGCATTTTTTCTCAGTTTTGGACCTGTGTGCTACATCTCCTCTGAGAGCAATTATAAAAACCCCTAAAGCAGCTTATATCTCTCAGTAACAGTTATTTAAATGTACTTTACACAAATATGCTCATATTTTGTCTCTATTCTTGGCTGGATTGGACTCTGTTTGCTGGAGGTGAGGAATGAATAAGAGGGAAGGGAAAATGAATGATGGATGAAAATCGAGGCCCCATGTTACCACACACACACCTTTCTTGCCTGATCATTGTCTTCGATCTGGCCCAGATCTCTGCCACTGGCCTGAGCGATCCTCTTCCCCGAGACCAGGTTTCCCACCATCACAGAGGCGGGGCCAATCTCTGCAGGAGCGAGCAGAGGATGACCATCACAAACAAGCAGTCCACAAGACACACACAGCTTCTCTGACAGTTCTAATTTTGTACGACATCCGAGGTGACCTTGCCACGGACAGACCTGGCTGTTTCTGTCTGGGTTTGGGCAGGTTGGTGACGCAGGTGTGAGGGCACATTAGGACGTTACAGGGATGCAGGGAGCCTTCCAAAAACAGCTGCTTGGTCTCCGACAGGTGGATCCCTCCCAGAGGAGTTTTGGGAAGGGTGTTAGCTGGCACCAATGCCAAGCAAAACACCCCGACGTTGTGGATGCTGTCTATCGCCTGCAGAAAGAGACGTATTGGATTGTCAGGTGAGGTTTATAAATAGACTTCGCAAGGAGCCGAGAAGAGACTGCCAGCTGAGATCTGATGCAGCCGCTGACCTTTACCGATGCCTCAGGGAGAACCAAATTACCAAACGGGAATTCAGGAACTGGAAGAAAAAAATGCCATATTTGCAAGATTAATGACCTACGACAAAAGAGTGGAATGGAACTGTCTGGGTGTGTGGAAATGAAGGCCAGCCTGCGTGCCTGAGTGCATCTTGTTATTTTTGCATGCCGGTAAAGACTCGTAAAGTGCTGACATAAAGTACGCAGGTCAGCAGTAGCAAGAGATCTGTAATTCAGTTTGGATGGTGACCGGGGTTATGTAGCGATTTAGGTGACTCCAGGCAGACTGGATGGGAATAGCGAGTCGCCTCTGCCCGAATCGATAGAAAAGGCTGGGTATAACAAGGACAAATACCTGCAGCACACGACTCATCCACTGGAAGCTGTCCTCCTCTGTGGAGTCTGGCCGCTGCTCGGCTACGACCACAATTCTCTCGTCATGAAGGACCGTCACAGAAAACACAGCTATCCTGAAGATAGAGATGCAGAAAAGAGATTCAGAGCCTGGAAATCCAGCTCCAGACCAACACACGAAACATCTCAGATCATGAACTGCCCATGTTAGTGGCTACGATATACTGAACATTATTATTATCATAATGAATAATTTAACAATAATAATTATAGTAATTGCTATAGTTAATAATTACATATTATTAATTAACCATAATAATATTTTGAATTATAACAATAACATTCATGATTATTAACATACAGTATACATACATATATATATACATATATATATATATATATATATATATATATATATATATATATACACATACATACACACACACACACACACTTATAATTCTTTTAAGATTAAAAAGATTTTAGAATGTCAATAAAATATGTAATATATATATATATATATATATATTATAAAACTAAAACTAAATTTCATTTATTATAAATATTTACTATTTGCATTTTTTTTTACATTGCATTCATTCAAATAAATAAACTACAGTGTGCTACAGTGGTATTTTAGTGACACCAATGCATTATTAATGTTTTGAATTAGATATTTATTTTTATATTTACTTTTTCTGTTTGTTTTCAATTTGAATTATAAGCATTTTTAAGACTTTATAATTTTATTGAGCTTGTGTCGTTTTCTTTAGATTTTTTTTTTTTGTTTATATAGTATTTTTTTGTTTGTTTGTTTTAGTTTTTTAAGTTTAGTACTTTAGTACTATTTTAGTATTTTAATTTAAACTAAACAAAAAAAAAGAAATGTGTACTTTTTTATATATAATTAATTTTATTTCAGTTAAAATTAATTTTATTTCAAATAATGAAAGTGTTTTTATAGTTTTAGTTAGTGATAAAAACCCTGCAGAGCTACATTAGATTATTACTGTAACACTGTGGTTTAGCACACTGTATAAAGCTCTAAGAAAACTGGTAAACAAAACCCGAGGTAATTTCACACGGGCAACTAAAACAGAACATCTCTTCCACAACACACAGGGTACACGCTCTCGCTCCTGCCGCCTCAGCAGGTGTTGAATCCATTTAATTTGCACTCTGCATGTCCACAGCAAACAAGCTCATGTACTATATATATCACCCGTTTTTTGATGACAAAAAAAGAATATGCTTTGTTTGTTTGTTTGCTTCTGTTGTGTTCTCACCTGCCCCTGTACACAAACTTCATGGGCTCCACTGCCAGCGCTGTTGCGACGATATCATCAGCGTTGTGTCTCCGTCCGCTCACCACCATCAGCCCATCCATCTTTCCAGATACAAACACTAGCCCACCCGGGCCTATGAAGCCCAGCAGCCCTGTGCGAGTGAAGGGGTACTCGCTGATAGGAGCCCCAGAACTGGTCATGGGGAAGACCTGACAGCAAAACAAAAGCCAAAGTTTAAGATACAACTATACTTTATCTCACATTTGTGAATAGATTTTTTAGAAACTAAATCTCACTATCTCCACTGCTTTACTTTAGGTCAAATCGGTCTTCAGATATCAGACTCTGTGTCAATTGGCCTTGAGAAAATGCCCTACTCATTACTTCAAAGCAATTGAACAAACAAGCCAAGGAAAAGACTTTGATCGGAGCACTTTAGCATCTGTTCGAGCAGAGGTCTGGGGATTCTGGGTAGGAGAATCCAACTAACTATAGCCAAATAGATCTCGCTCTGATAGGACACAAACCTCAAAGGTGTTTTTTGTCATGCCCGAGAGCCCATAATATGACATTCCCGTGGCGATGGAACACACACACAGCTCTCCGATCTCATCTGTTCGGCACAGCTGAGGAACTCCCTCTGGTTTGACCACACACATCAGAGCTGCACATACACAACATCAATAAACACATTACGTACTTTATGAAGCAGTAAATACAGCACGCAGAGAGAGGCATACATTACACAATGCTTTCCTTTGATTGCATTAACACTAAACGTCCAACAATATGTATAAAGCCACATTTGAGGGGTTCTCAGACCCATTCAAGCATGTAGATATGAGTACCTCCTGGCATCACAGTGCCCACATCCTGTACGGTGAGTACAGAGAGACGCTCTTCTGAGTCCACTCTGATGACACCGTAGCTCAGACCCTGCATAGACAGCACTCCTCGACCCGGCGGCTGGTTACTGTCATCCGTAGGCCTGAAATGTGAAATAAAATACCAGATTACAGCAATATATGAAATTATTTTACAGTGACTCCTATGCAACGTAAACCTGAAGAAGAAGAAGCTCATCAGTCCAACTAGTTTTGATGAAGAAGAAGCTGATTGGTCCAACTTTATCTGATAGATAAGACTAAGTCCTGCCCACACATCCTGTAATATCCTCTAATGTCCATGTAATGTCCTCACATTGACTTTAATGCAATGTAAGCCTTAGAAAGAAGCTGATTGGTCCAAGTAGTTCTGATGATTGAAGATGATTGGTGCAGCCAGATCAGATGGACAGCACTAAGCCCCACCCACACATAATGTCCTCTAAAAGACACCCGTCTGAGCTAACAGAGATTCTGGCAAGGTACAGCAGGCTTCATTTGAGCGAAATACATAAAACAGGGTGTGCCGATGAAGTATGCTGGAAATAATAGCTCTGTTCCAAAACTAGTGTGCTGCCTGGCTGTCTGCACACTGCATAGGGAACTGCTTTTTAAGGAACATTACAAATAAACTGATGTGGAAATCACAACAGTGTTTGACTGACCATTTTATTTTTTCTTGTTTAACAATGCCGAATGTATATTTATAGCTGAACATTCCAGCAAAGCATATTGGATGATTGCACAATGCAATTCTTTTTCAAAAAATGAGGTATCTTAGAAGGTGGCATAATGTTTTTTCTAACAGCCATCGTGTCGGTGTGTGTACATACTGTTTGACGCTTTAAATGCTGTCTGGGTAGGCAGCTCATTAAGTTTTGGAACAGAGCAGAAGTGCAGAAATGTTGGACCATCTAAAGCTGAAATGAGAATGAGATATAACGAGGAAAGAAATTATTACCAGAGCGGGAAATATTCTGTGAACCACATGACCCAAAGCAAATGTGTGCGAAGGGTGAAAAATGAGGTTACGATTAGTTTGCTCTGTAAATCCACAAATGATGATGATGTAACTTCTTTGATGACAGAAACAGCGGAGTTATGTATCAACTTGACCTCACTAGACAGAGATGTTTTCATCTGTGACACCAGGCTTTTTTATTAGCTTTCAATTCATTTCACTTTTGTGTTCTCATCCTCAAATTTGTCGTGACAGAGAGAAGGTCTGTAAAAACGTTCCGCGATGGAGTTAATCCTGTGGAATGAAAACCATATGCTCTGTGTTCTGTCACCAGTTCGATTCGGTCACAAAGCAAAGATGTCAGGACTATTCAGGGCTGTAATTACGGAGGCAGCCTAAAAAAACATCATTTTCTTGTATATGGTTTTGGAAAATTGCATTGAAGACATACACAGGCTTCGGAAAAGCTCTCTCGATGAACCATCAACTTCAATCTGTCTATCTGACCAACAGAAAAATGGTTTGTGTCCATATTTCTGTCATTATTTCCCAATTTTTTAGGGGCTTATGAAACTGGTAAAAGCAGGACAGAAAGATCTAAGTGTTCTGGATGGAAAAGTGAGAGTTTATGAATATGAGTTGAAGTTATTGGTCAATGTGTCAGCACTCCTCCCACCTCCTGATGGCCACGGTGAGGGCTTCAGCTGAGCTGGCACATGGACAGATGACCTCTGGCCGCAGACCTTTACTCTGGAAGACATTGAGGAACGCGTCACATGATGAGATGGACCCTGCAGAGAACGAGAGAGAGCGTTACGGACAATAATGTGAAGCCAGTTCTCACCTTTAGACGTGTTCTAATTCAAGTTACAGTTAACCAGTTTAAGGGGGCCATATTGTATCCATTTTTAACATTTAAATTTTATTCTCGTCTTGAAGACTACTTTTGCTAGTTTGAGCTTTCTTTAAACATTTAGATGGGCCACATAACAGAATACATTTGAATATATAAATCTATGTATTCTAATGTCATATTTATCTCTAAAAACAAAATAAAAAAGGAAATGATAAAATAATAAAGAAAATCAGGTCTATTTACGTGACAATTAAATGTACTGCATCATGACATTAATTTTATTACAATTATATACAACTTTCTCTAAAACGATCATTATCATGATAAATATATACATTTAAGAAATTAAAGATTTCATTGTCATTACAGTAATGAAAATATATTTGTATTTACAATCCAGTACAACAAATATTACTGTGATTTCATGTAAATTCTTTAAAAATATATAATATCTATTTATTATGCATTGCATTAATGATGTTTTTCAGTGAGCTACTGATAAATAAAATATCATCAGTCGATATGTAGGTGTCTTCCAAAAGTCTTCTGAAGCATCTTCCTATTTTCTTTTGGATTCAAATATGATGTTCTTGGACTCGATAGAGATGCTTGCATTGTAAATGTTCAGCTACATCAATATCTTTATCTCAAAAGACCAAGAAAAATCCTGTTTCCCCTCATACGACCCCTTTTGCTTCCTGAATATTCCATCAGAAACACATTAACTGTATCATACTGCCATTTACATTGGCATTTGAATGAAATAGACAGCAGAAGGAATGTTTTGTCCTTTAGTGTGTCCATTTGTACTATGTATCTGTATATGTAAGGAAATGGCTTCTGGGCATCATCTCTTCTGTGAGTTATAATCCCAAAGGCCAAATATGAGTGTATACACATTTAGACACTTAGGAATGATGCTTTTAGCTTGTTTGCCAGGTTGCTTGGTGTGTAAATAGCAGTTTAACCCTCAGCTTGTTTCCTGTCAGAAGAACATTTTAAGAAACACACAGGTGTGAGAGGAAAGAAAGGGGAAATGAGGAGGTAAAACACTAGCTGAACTCACATGGGTTGGATCCATCGGCCACCACCAACATGCGCAGGGAGCTCAGGTTGACATCTCTCTGATCTCGGTGAGCGACCAGAGCCCAGTGCATATCCCTTGACTTGACACAAGCTACTTTAGCTGCACACAAACACCGAGAAATAGAAATATCACAAGGATGGCCATACTGGACACATCCAAAATCATCTCAAACGACACTGTCCCTAATATATCATTAATTCATGAAACATGAGCAGAACGTATTTCTAAGTAAATCTTTCATAAACTATCATGAAGTAAAGGGTCTCAGCGAGGATTTACAAATGATTTATTCAGAAATTTGCCTTGTTTATAGTTATAAATTACCAGTAAGATCAAGAGTCAAAGTCTGTTTACATCAAGTTTAAATTTTAAGCACAAAAAGAGATTTTAAAGCAAAACAACGCATACAGGTGGATTTCAAAAAGAGAAAACACTGTAGCACATTAGTTGTCATTAATATTATATAGTTAATATTTAATTATATTTCATTATATATTTTTGGTTAGTATTTTGTTAGAAATATTTAATTTTATGTTACTTGTTATTGGGAAGCTAGGTTGATTTTCCTGATGATGACAAAAAAAACAACTATTATTTAAACAAATATGATTTTGAAATATGAAGTCGTTTAGTCAAAATACAAAAATAAAATAGTAACTGGACTAGTTTTTATGCAAAAAATTATTTGGGAATATTATATGTTTAATTATATGTGATTTGGTGCAAAAAAGATTTATTGTAAACACTGCCCGACAGACCTTTGTATTGACACACTTTTTGGATCCAGGACAGAGGGTTGACCTTCATCAGGGAGTATGGGATGCTGATTACATGCATCATGTTCATGACACTCTGGGGAAACAGGAAGTGAGATATTAACACACTGAATGTGGAACATATGATCTTATGTTTACCTTTTTTTTTGACTTACAGTTAGGATGCCGTGCCACAAACCCACATCCTTTTTAAAGTCCAATACATTCACTATGATTTCAGCTGAAAGACAAAGAGAGAATACAGATTTACTATATGACTGTCTGAGAAGGGAGATTTAAGGACAATGGACTGACCTAGAGATATAATGTGGTGTGTGTGTGTTTTGGACTCACCCTCTGTGTATCCACAAGACTGTGTCAGGGCCTGGCAGTGTGTAAGAAGTGCGATCCGGGTCACTGTAACACCCAAGACACTCCCATCCTTACAGGTCTTATACTGGAAATCAACACAAGAGTGTCATAAACGTCAATCATTAACACAAACATAAACACAACAAATCCCTTGATTTGCATGACAGTTAACGCACAACTGTAGGGATGCATGTCAAAATTGCTGGCCATGTCCAGGGCATATTTTACCTTAAAATAAAATACGAAAATAAGAAATAATATTTTGCATAAAGTATGGCAAAATATTGAGATATACATATATATATATATATATATATATATATATATATATATATAAAGCAAAATAGCTCTTTTTTGATTATTTAATATGAATATGAAATATATATATATATATATATATATATATATATATATATATATATATCAAAAAAGAGTTATTTTGCTTTAAAAAAATTATAACTGGGGAAAATCTGATTTTCCAAATAATCTATAACTTTTAATAATAATATGTTTTTTTATATATATATTACCAATATAACAATTAGCTTTTTTGCTTTTAAATAATTTTAATATGGTAGAAAATATGTTTTAATGAATAATATCTTTTTACTTTACTATACTTTTTTCATACTCCATAAATACAATTAAAAAAGAGCTTTTATGAGCTTTACAGTAATGAGAATGACATTTCAGAGGAAAATGTGCATTCATTTCATGATCATTTTTGCAATATATTTTCTTCTGAACATGTTCTTCATTCTGTACTGAAAAGGAGTACAGTAGAAAGGAAAGTAAACATCAGGCCAACACTGGACATCTGACACCCGGCCACTTTACACAGACTCTCAGATTTCTGGGATCTGGTGAAGAACATTGAGACAGCTCACTCAGAACTGGTTCAATAACATGAAGCCAGGCCCACTCCATCAACCAGTATCTCCTACAAGAGTCCCGCTTCACAATTAAACAAACATTAATCATTTATCATCCATTATCCAGTGTCTCTCTAATGGAAGCAGCTGTGCCTGGCATGCTGATAGGAAATATTGATTTCTGGGGCTCGAGACATTCAATATCTACCAATCAGATATCATAAAACTATTAAAGTGGCTTGTGGGGTGCAGCACATGGACAACAAACCCAGACGGATGGTTTCAATTTCAGGAGAACATTTGTATGTACGACCGGTAAAACGATTTGAATAAACTGATATTTCCATAACGGTCATAATTCCATGGGTTAGCTCACCTCTATGTAGGCGGTGTCGTTATTTGCATCTTTGATGTGAGGGAACCAATCACGTGGCGGCTTGGAAAGGTGTTTGGATTCTGTGACGAACCATAGCAGCTTTGGCCATCCTGATGAGTGGGTGGGACCAAACAGAGAGAAAACATGAATATTCATACAATTGTATTAATATTCATGCAGCTTGATGATTCAACCATGACTATCATTATCATTATAAGTGGTGATTATCATACAAAAGAACGATAGCGTATGAGTGATTAGTGTGACTGGTTTAATGACTTGATTTACATCGGGATGAGAGTAAGTCCGTCTCGGGCTAAATGACTATCCTCTCAAGACTTCTTAATCATTACAACAATATCAGACTCATTACCTCTACGTTTTCTATTTATACCCTCTCTCATCTTACTGTGGCCCAGACAGTGCAACAAACGCTGACTGCTAGCAGTCTGGCTTAGATAACATCACACGCATGAAACGGCCCATCATGCTCTTGATTTTCGCCTGCCACCCCACACAGACTTTATTTTAAAATGCAATTTTTTCCTGAGATGATTTGAAGAAACTGAAGAAATGGTTGAATGATGGTTTTATAAGTGCACTAAAAAGTATTGTCGTACCTTGATGTCACATGGACTATTTTTAATGTTGCCTTTACTATATTTCTAGTCCTTGAACGTTTCAGTTGTGTAGGAGGATCTACAGTATGGAGGGTCAGAAAGCTTTCGGATTTCATCAAAAATCTCTTAATTTGTGTTCCGAATGTCTTACGGGTTTAGAACGACGTGAAGGTGGGTAATTAACAACAGAATGTTCTTTTTTGGGTAAACTACCGCCTTTAAAGCTCTGGAGTGTGGACTAGATTTTATTCTGGAATCAAATCTAATCGCAAGTCTGCCTACGTGACACTAGACATCACTGACATAAAGTTGTGTATGAAGGGACTGACCTTTGAACTGTGGTATTTCGCCAGTGGGTCCTTTCGGAAGGCCTTTGTGGCAGGCGTCACTGGTCAAAGCTACAGTAACGCCACAACTGCCCAGGAGAAAGCCGATCTGTTGACTTCCTGCATCCTAATACACACACACACACACACAGAAATAGGCTAAGACCAGCTAACATCCATCATCAGTACAGCAGCAAAATACACTGCAGGGGAGGTGACGGCCTACTTATTACCGACAGCACACTGAGGAATGATGTTTACCCGTGATACTGCGGTGTGCTTAAATATCTCTTTTATGCTGGATGGTCGAGTTTCAAAATCACCTCCACCTGACAAATGTCCACGTCACTTTTTTAACATGGACCTTACAAAATGCACTACTGCGATACAATGGTACAGTTTGTTGTCAGAAAGTAGTTTGAAATATACCATGATCCTTAAACTTTAAAAACTTTGGTAAAACACAGGGTTTCCTTACAAAAAAAAGTGAAGTGTGATAATATATCACACCATGATATTATCACCATTTGTCTACTGAAATGCATGTATGTGCGTGGTACTCCATAACACATGTTTAAAAAAAAAAAGTAAAATAATGGTACTCTTCAGTATTTTTGAATCAGTGTACCCTTACAAAAAAGTATTCAGAATTACCACAGTACTGCTATGCTTGAATGGTATCATACTAAATTGTTTTTAAGATTACAATTTAGGTGGTACAGTTTCATGCAACATGCGAAACCCATCAAAAACACGGTAGCATGTTCTCTTCTGTAAGACTAATGCTGTGTTATAAGTCAAAAATGCAGAAAAACAGAAAGCTGCTTTTGCAGTGGACAGAAGTTTATTGGTTTCCGAAGTGTAATGCATGCAGAGGAAGCCAGAGAGTGTTCCGCCAGTTTCCAGGTCCTTTCCTGGAATTTTTGGACGGACAAGGGATCAGACTGACTCTTGCCAAAGCTGCTCTCCTCCTTTACTTCTACCACTAAAATTCAACATTCGTATCTGAGGCAATACCTCAGCCTCGAGGGGTCTGCGCTGATACATTCACCCTGACATTCCAAAAAGATAACGGATCTCAAAAACAGACAGCAGGCCAGAGAGCGAGACACTGCATTATTTACAAGGCCAAGTTTGCAAAAGGCCTTTGTAACAAACTTTACCATTAAACATGAATAATAAATATATATTAATATTTTGCGTTATACTGACTGACAGGTTGGCACTCGACAATGTGAGTCCATGCTAGGAAGAAGGATTGTGGGTAGGTGCTATAACTTGTTATGGTGTCAAAAATCAGGATGTGAAGGCTTGAAAACTTGACAGTCATTCATGCTGGTATATTTGGAGTCTCACCTTTCGGGTAAGTGGCACTTCGATGGGTACGGGCACCACCTCTGCCAGCAGGCAGCCATAAAAGGCGACCATAAAGGCAGCGGGATCGTTGTTGGGGAACACAAGAGCCACCTGCTCATGAAATGATAAGAGAGGGAAGGTGTCAGACTTCAAACACGAGCGTATGCTAATCTGACAGGGACACGCTTTAAAACCGAGGCATGCGGCAGGAAACGACGCTCTGTCATTAAAGGAATGTTCTGGGTTCAAAACAAGTTATGCTCTATGTTCGGCATGCTGGCGATTACCACAATCATTTTGGCTCATCCCTCAGAATGTAAAAACAGACAAAGATGCATATACTGCATGGAAGGTGCAAAGCATTTTAATGTAGAAACATGCAGCTTGAATGTTGTGTTAAGAAGTTTTAAGCTTTTAAAGTGATCATTTACTCAGAATCATGTAATTCCAAAATTGTGTGCATTTCTTAACCAAACAGTTTCGGTTGCCATTGACTTCCATTGTATTTTTTTGTCAATGGGAAGTCAATGGGAACCAAAAATGTTTAGTAACCAACATTCTTCAAAATATATTCTTTGTCTTCCAAAGAAGCACAAAAGTCATATAGATTTGGAATGACAAATAGTTAAATAATGATAGAATTTCATTTTTGGTAAAGTTGTGAAAAAATCATCCTTTTAGCTGTGGGAGATATCATTTACACAATTAAAAATGCATACATGAACATGTAAAAGTTTATTCTCATAGATAATCTTCTTAACACTGATCAGTTTTAAAATTCAGCTTGTTTATTTCGAAAAATGTGTACTTTAACACTTAGGGCCCTATTTAAACGATCTGAAACGCAAGTGCCAAAGCGCGAAGCGCAAGTAAGTTTGTGGGCGGGTCTCGGCGCTGTTGCTATTTTCCCGGCGGGATAAATGGCTCTTGCGCCCGGCGCAAATCTAAAATGGGTTGGTCTGAAGTAGCTTCATTATTCATAGGTGTGGTTTGGGCGTAACGTGAAATAAACCAATCAGAGCGTCATCCAACATTCCCTTTAAAAGCAGGTGCGCAAGTTCCATTATGGATTGCTATTATTATGGCGTATTTACCAGGCGCACGCCAGGAGCGGTTCACAGCCGAGGAGACTGATGTTCTTGTAAGAGCAGTGAAAGACAGAGAAGTTGTGTTGTATGGGGATGGGAGAAACCCACCCAAAATAGCGTCGGTTAAACAGGCGTGGGAGGAATTAGCCACAATTGTTTCATCGATTTCTTTTTCCTGGTTCTTGACGGAAAAAACCAATTTGTCAGATGTCCTTAAATACATATATGACCTCAAACAGGTCTGATCCTTAATTACTACAATTAGCCTGAATAATTTGTAAGCTAGATTTATGCCTATTTTTTCACATCTTCGTGGCACACCACAATGATTTCCGCCATTTCATGTGTTAATTTTTTTTTTTTTAAGTGTAACAATTTATGATTTCCAAAAATAACTGTTGCATCTGTGTAGATTACATGAGCAAAGTGTATGCGCGTTGTGCACGCTATACATTATGGTCAAGCATGCGCCCTTAAAATAGCATAATGAACAACGCGCAACGCGCCACTGACTTTAGACTAGGTTTTTTCTGGTCAGTGGCGCAATTGTTTAATGGTACAGCAAAATAGCACCAGGGATTGTTTGCGCCGGAACACGCCTCCTTTTTTGCGCTGAACCGCCCAGGGAGCGCAAGTTCATTCACTAGTTTAGCGACGTGCTTCTGTGGAGGGAAAAGCGCGCTTTGCGCGGGTGCAAAATAGGAATGACACATGCGTCGGTGTACAAAGTCAATTGCGCTGGGTGCAAGATAGGGCCCATAGTCCTTGCCTCACAGACTTCCATTCAGAGTGCATTACTGTATATCAATTATTCTCAGTGGTAATCACCAGCATGTCGAGGTTAACTAGTATTGATGATATCTTTAATGAGGTGCTTTACTGAAGTGTTCTGGTTCTATGAAGTTCTGTCACACTCACCCGGTCTCCTGGTCGGACCATAGGTTCCTGCTTGGTGCCCAGTTTGTGGAGGATGTTGTACGCTACTTTGATGCTCCGAGACCAAAGCTTGCCTGTGCAAAAGGAAGTACATGCTGAATAACCGTACTTAAAGGGTCACCAAAAATGCCCTGCAGTTATCAAATTTCATTGTGTCTCAGTGTATTCAAATATTAATTAATTTTTAAGTTTTTGAAAGGCAGATTTTTTTTGACAAAAATACAGTAATAAAACAATAATATTGTGAAATATTATTACAGTTATTAAAATATCAAAACAACTGTTTTCTATTTTATTATATTTTAAAATATAATTTATTCCTGTTATGGCAAAACTTCATTTTTAAGCAGTTTTTACTCCAGTCTTCAGTGCCACATGATTCTAAGCAGGGGCAATTTGTGAAAAAAACATGGGGGGGGGGGGTGTTTTGAATTCATAAAAATAAATCATGAGAACATGAACTTCATCACTGCATTTGCAGGAACTGTAAAATCTTTTTTCATTTTAACTCATTAAGCAGCCTAACGCAATATTTTTACTCTTAATAGCTTATCTTTCCCCACACATATGAACTGTGATCAAGCACAATGAAAAAACACGCAATAAATCAGTGAAATGATAGAAAAGACGGTAGCACTTTATTTTACAGTCCTGTTCCCCATGTACATATTATGTACTTATTATAGTAAATACAATAACTATGTAATAACTAGGTACTAACCCTGAACCTACCCCTAAACCTAACCCTACCCCACGTAGTTACTTTGTATTACCAGAACTTTCTTAGATAAATACACTGTAAGTACACTATAAGTACATTTTAGTACACGTACTGTAAAATAAAGTGCAACCGAAAAGACAGATGCATTATCTGTGCTAGTCAATTCCCCTCATTTGCGCAAAATGGACGCGCCCGCACCACGCTAAACGCCTCATTCGGGCCGCAGGACCTTTATATTGACTTAACATTGAAATTACTCGTGGCAGACACTCAAGAGTTAGTGAATAATCAAAAAACCTTTGCTTTAACCTCAACTGAGTGAAACACCGTATGTGTAACTTCGGCCATTCTCAGTGGTGTGACTGAGACACTAACTCTGCTTGTCATCACAGAAACAGATAATCAGAATGTGATGTTTATCCCCGCTTCAGTAATATGTTTAATATGCTGCCTTCCTTTGTTTCAACACAAAGCTCCACTGCAGTGTTGCCAACTTCTTTCAGTATAAAGTAGCTAAACCCCGACTGAAAAGTCGCTAAATGTCACTAGATGACGCCATGTGTTAATTAGCATATTTATGAAGTAAGTGCGTCATATTGTATTGCCTCCCTATACTCACATACTGCATTTTAATTCAGCCAAATTCTCAATAAAACTGTTTTTATTACTATATTTTAATGTTTCTGTTGTCAGACAATGGAATGAATATTATAATGACTAAAACGCAGTCCATTAAGACTACATAACCAGCTCTCAAACATTAATCTGCACTAAAATCCTATTCACGACATTGTCTAATGAATTCAAATACACATACGATAAAGTCAGTGGTTGTGCTTCGACTGATGTCGGCTATACTTGCCGACCTCGCGCTCGTGCGGAAGCACCAGAGAGTCTCAGAGACTAAATAATGATTGTCCAAAAAGTCGCTAGATTTGTCGCTAGTCGCATTTTTTGGAAAAAAGTCGCTATATCTAGCGACAAAGTCGCCAAGATGGCAACTCCACTGCCCAGTGGACCGGCTTCAACCGTGTCGTAAGTGTTGATAGGCTATTACTCGTGAGGTGTAACCAATCAGATAGCGCCGTGGGCGGGACATTGAGCAAGTCTGCAGAGTGGTGAATACAGAGAGGATGAGCCATCCAAGGTAGCGCATTTTAAAATAAAATTTACTTTAATCAAACCACAGACCCGTGATAAGTTTTGTGGTCTGCCTCGCCACTACTATAGTGATCATTGTAGCAATGATCACTTTGAGGGGGGTTGAATTTATCCCCACCGGGGATAAAAAAATAATTAAGCAGAGGCAGGGTTACATTGACAAGAAAGGGGAGAGATCCCACGCAACCCCCCTCCCCCAGTAAATCGCACCCTGATTCTAAGTAATCAATATGAAGTGACACTCAAGAAACGTTTTTTTATTATTATCAATATTGAAACCATTTGTGCTGCTTAATATTTTGCAGAAACTATGATACATTTTCAAAAAAAGTGATACATTCAAAAGAAAACACATTACACTGAAAACTTATAAATACTATGAATCCTTGCTGCTGAATAATAGTATTAATTACTTTAGTAAAAAAAAAATCTGACTGCAAACATTTTGAACAGCACTGTAAGTTTGACGTGAATATGAAACGCTATTAGCTGTTGCGTCGCATAACCAGACAAGATCTTCCAGTCTGTATATGTGGAAGTGCAAATGAGATTTGAGACAAGAGAAGAAGATTTTCGGTGAATAATTAATCCAGCTGCATTTTGTTCCTCACACAAAGCTATCATGTGACTTGAGAAGACTTTAAAACAGATAGAGTCGTATGGCACCCTTTTTTCTATATTTTGAAAACTGTAAGCATACAAACTGCAAATAAGAAAGAAAAATGTGAAGAGATTACATAGACTTAAAGGACAAACACGAACTGGGACAAAATGACCAAATTACTTGAAGTTTAAGCATCTGGAAGAGTCACAGACAGGGCATCTCAGCAGTTTATCTCCTCTGTCCTGCTGAATTTTTGACCTGCCGTTATCAGGATTTAACTCATGGCTATGAAACCCCGCTGAAAGCAAACCGGTGCAGAGATAGCGATCTTGCTCAGTGCCTGCGTACTGTGGAAAGTTAATTACTCTTTTGATTTGGGCGAGGTTTTTAACGAGCTGAGAAGGAGGGTGATAGTCCCTGGTGGGTTCTGGGGAGGGGTTTGTACGCTACACAAACAACCATTGCCATAATTTTTCTGTCTCCCACTGCAAACCGAGGAAATGGAGGCTGTCTATTGGTTAGGGCTAAGTGTTTTCATGAGTCTATGTGTGTGTGTGTGTGTGTGTGTGTGTGTGTGTGTGTGTGTGTGTGTGTGTGTAAAAATGAAGAAATCATTAAGCTCAGGTGGCTTGATTATCATTTTCAGTTTTAGAAAAAAGAAAAGAGGGAATACCAATCCATTACAGACACACACACTGCAATCCCTTCCTCACACTCTCACCCGTGATGTGCTGCTGGCAGGATCCTCACTGAGTAAAATCAGCTGAGAGCCTCACACACACACACACACACACAACAAAAAAAAAACAAGCCCTATAATGATCTCCCTCTCATGACTGAGCATAAATAAACAAGGAGACAAGGTTATTCCTGTTAGCATAAGATGAACACAAGTATATCAGTATATTCGGCGGGCCCAAAGATATTTGGACACTTTTGTCACTTTAAAACAACAACACATTAATACAAAATATTTACACAAGTGGCATCTGCAAACAAATTAAGCTTTTGTGTCCAAATATTTTTTGGGGTCACTATATCAGCTTACGTGGTCTGTATTAATATTCTGAATTATAAGAGTGAAAATATATTATTCTGTACCAGTATGGCTGTATGCGGATGTTGGTCATTGTATGTATGGTTGTAGTAGAATAAGGTTATTTTACCATAAGTAAGGACGTAGAGGGGTTTGCCGTTGGTGTCCATGGTGGTCAGGCAGGGTGCTTTGGGCGAGATGGTCCCCCAGCGTTGCAGTGCAGCTTCTAAAGATGGTGGCCAATTAGTGACAACTCCCAGCGGTTCCCCTCGAATGGCGACCATCTGAGAGCCCTCCGGTCGTGGCTGGTTGGGGTCGGGCTGCTGGACTGAAAACAGAAGAGGCAAAACATGGTCATTCAGGGAGCCCAAAAAATTTTTATTTTTGTTGAACTGGTTCATTTCAATGAACCCTGAACTGTTGAAACACCGGTTCATTTGAATCATCACTCATCACATAGACAAATTTAATTAAATGCTGACCACTGAATAATTAATTAAAATCAGAAGAACAGATTCAAAAGAATGATCTGTTTGCAAATCAGGTATTGTGTATGTCTCTATTTGTTTGTTTATAAGAAAAGCTCAGAAAAGCTCCAAAAAACTATTATGCTGAGACAAACACTCACCTTCTAGGAGCTCTTCAAAGTCATCAACAAAAAACTCTCGAAGTGGAGGTCGTCTGGGCTGCTTTAGTGTGTTCACTAGTTGCTGGATCTTTGCCGAAACACGACTGCTAACTGGGACTCCTATGAGGACACACATTTGTTAATACACACAAACATGCACAATCATAGAAGAAAAAACAATATTACCATTCATACATGAATCAAATTTCCTGAATCTACCTGAACGACCGTATAAACACACACACACAAGGCTGTCTGGGTTTAAAGGACTGGCCATAAACTTTAGATGGATGGCTTAATGTGTACAATGAAGATGTTCAACTCCCCGCTGTTGTGTTTACTTATGTATTCCACACCTCCATTTTCATCTTACCCCCCAAACAGATCAATTTTACAAACATTTTCTGATTAATGCCTCTGACAGATGCAGTCGAATGCGGCCTTCAGGGGCGTCCCCAAGAGATCAAATTAAAGAGTAATAATATAAGAGTGGGATGCCCTCAATCACAGCTCCATAACTATATCAACCATTATAACACATACATGTATAAAGCGTCAGTAATTTGTTTTAATTTTTATATTTCAGTTTTATATAAAAAAAAAAGAATTTTAGTTTTTAATAATTTTGTTGTGTGCTTTTAAAGTGCATAATCGAATTGTATTTTGATACATTAAATATTACACACTGTTAAGCTTTGCGTATCATGAACTAACAATAAGTAATACTTTTGAAGCATTTATACCAGCTACCACCATTGTGTCCTTAACCCCGGGTTTCTGCAGGGGGACTATTTGCAAGTTGCTCTATATAAAACCCTCTGCCAAAATAAATAAAGTTAGGGTGGAATAGAAATGCTAGATGCGCTGTCAAAATGATTGAGGAAAATGGTTCATGTAAATCTTTCAAAGCCCATTGTGATTTTTGAAATGAAAACGTCATTACTGTCTCTAAAACATCACTCCTTTTCTTTCACACACATTTCTCGTGCCCTCACCATCTCCGGTCTCCATGAGTTCGGCGTTGCCATATTTGGGTGTGGTCCGGGGAACGGTGGACACCTGTGGCCTCTCCACCTGAACGGGATGTTCGGAGGTGTAGGTGGTGACGTCCGGAGGAGCTGAGTGATTCTCTGGGTTTGAGAAGATGAGGAAGAATCAAAATGCATAATGAGAAACTCCAGCTTAAGTGGTTTGGAGCAATGGGAAGCTGACGTATAACTGGTTCAAATGGGTTAATCACTGTATAATATATATTTACCAAAAAATTATCAAATTACTTTAAACCAGTTATCATGTTTCAGAAAATGTATGGCTGGTTTATCAAGTTCATATGACTGTACATTATATAGTGAATAACCAGCTCGACCAGCCAATGGCCAACTTGAATGCAGGTAATAACCAACTTGGACCAGTTTTAAACCAGATATCATGTTTCAAAAAAATTCATCTGGTTCAAGTTGGTCTGATCAGTCTATGTAATAAAGAGCATAACTAGCTTGACCAACATAAGACCAAACTGAACCGCCTATAAACCAACATGTGAATGGTTTGGTGCAGCTAATGACCAACTTGGACAAGCTTTAAACCAGCTGTCATGTTGGACCAACTAATGACGAACTTGAACCACATATAAGCCAATCGGTTACTAGTTTGTTGAAGGCTGATCAATCTATATTAGACAGAAAATAACCAGTCAATCTGAGCTGGCCATTGACCAGCCAATGACTAACTTGAAAATCTATAACCAGCTAATGACCAACTTTAAACCAGCTATCATGTTCCAAAAAAACTGTCGATTGGTCATTGACTCATAAATCTATATTATACAGTAAATATCCAGCTTGACCTGCCATTGGCTAACTTGAACCACATATAAACCAACTGGTAATTGGTCTGTTGCAGCTAATGACCAACAGCTAAATCATATTCCAAAAATGTACATGTGGTTCATGTTTATCATTGGCTGATCAATCTATGTTAAACAGAGCATAACCAGCTTGACCAACCAATAACCAAATGGAACCGCCTATAAACCAACTGGCTTGTTGTTCTAACAGGATTTCAGTCTTACCTGGCTTTGATACAGAGAGCCCTGACACACTTGGCACATTGTTTACGACTAAAAGTAAGAGGGTTAGTGATTTTGAGCAAACAATATGCACATGTCTCAGAGAAAGAGACTGATGGAACGCGAGAGTCACAGAGGAGAGCTTTTTCATCCTTTCCTTAATTACAGTCCCTTTTACTTCCAGTCGGTGAGTCCGCTGGGCTTCTCTTTCACCGTTCACCCTCCCCTTCGGATCATAAATTCTCAGCTGTCTGCGGCCTCTTTCTCATTCCCCTCAGCTCGCTTTTGAAATGTCTCTTTCACATTCAGTGCCCTTGGCCACCACATATTATCATTATGATATCCCTACAGAGTTTGTGCTGTCTAACGTTTGAGTAAATAAATGTCATTTACCTTTTTTGCACAATTTCAAACGGCAGATGTCAGTGGGTGATCCTTTCACTAAAAGCTCATAAAAGTTTCCTTCCATTATATCCCATGCTCCAATCGAGCCATTCCGAGAGAAATAACCATCCGTGTGTAATTTCGACACCAGGAATGAGGAGAATGCCAATGAGGCGGCACTATTCCTCCTCCACCATAAAACACCCAAAACGGCCCTAACAGAAACGTCCACTGTGATCAAGGACGACACAGTCAGAGGCTTTTAGCTACTTAGCTTTAGTTCAGCATAGATGGTTTTCAATGTTATAAAGTTTTATGCAGACCCTGAGTTTGTATCCGAGACTGACTCATATGATACATTAATATCATAACTAGAATCGAGTGGTGTATTTTAGTTCTTTTCAGCAAAGAATCACAGTTAATGCATCAATCTATTTCTCCATAAGTCGGTTTGTTTCTGACTGACTTTATAAATAAATATATAGTATCATCATGTATAAATATAAATTGAAGTATTAGTCATATATCTGGGAGAGATAAGTCAAGCTGTCACTAGTGGCGGCAGAATGAACGTGAGTGAGCGAGATGCCTCCTGTCTGAGGAATTGTGCCAAGCACAGAAGGGGACTCTGATGGAGAATGTGACTAAGGAAGGGCACGACCCCTGGATTTGGCTTCCACCCACCTTCAGCACTACTTCTACATCTCCCGTAGGGCTGATGTGACTACCAGTGAAGCTGAACATAAAATATTACTAGTCTTATTTTTAAACAAAGGACTCTTATGAACATATACTTTTTTTAGTGAATCAAAACATACAGCATGAACAGTGTAGTCTAATTCACAAACAAATATCTCCTATGTGTCAGTTTTTTTTAATGAATCAAAAACTAAAACTGAGATCAGTGTAGTAAGAATCATGAACCGACTCTATAGAACTCGTTCTTTTTATGCAAATCAAAACATCTAGATCATTCACAAACAAATTACTCTAAGAAGCTGGTTCTTTTTCGCAAATTTAAACATACAATGCAACATGTGGCTCAATTCTCAAACAAATGAATCTTGTGAATCTTTCTTTTGAGCGAATCAAAACCAAACAGCATGAACTATGTATGCTGATTCAGAGACATAAGCTGGTTGTTTTTAGTGAATCAAATATGAACAGTGTGACCAGTTCAGACTGATTCATGAATAAGTAACTCTTGAATCAATAACATACATCATGACATGTGGAGCCTGATTCCTGAAACAAATATTTCTTCTGAGCCGGTTCTTTTAAAGAACAATTACTGTCTGATTAATGTAAAAATATATAAGGAAAATGATTAAAATATAACTAAATAAGTTGGAATCTAATCAAATCAGAACTGAATCAAACTGCCATGAGAGCTTTGTGAATCTGAATCGAAATTAGGAAACCGATCTCCAGCTCTAATCTTCTGACTCTCCCTTCCTTGTATTCCACCTCGTCTCCTGCTTCATCACTGGCCTCCCTGCCTCGTCTCCTGCCTCTACCATCAGTGATGAGTGTACGAGAAAACACCCAGCAGCTAGAGTGCTTACGTAACAGGCTGAAAATAACCCGCATCCAAAATCCCTCCCTCTTTTACTCTCCCTTTCTTTCTCTCTCTTCGCCCCACCCCTCTGCTCTTCAGTGACACGGACACTAATGTGCTGGAAAAGGAGTTTCCTGAAAGCCCAGAGGTGCTCGTAGGAGGACAAATATAAATGGCGTCTTGCGTCACGTGAGGGAGCCTGCATGCAAATCAGCGTCACGGAGACAAATAAACCCCAGACAAACACAACCCTTCTAGTCTGGAGGGATGGATAAGAAATATCACAGTCAATTTTCATTTATCATTCTAATAAAATGTAAACAGCATTGATTTAATTAGTGTTCAAAACATAGCCTTAAAATATAGTGTAAATTGTAAATTAAATGAGAAGTTTATCGAAATACCAATATACACTACCGTTTCAAAGTTTGGGATCTGTGAAATTCATATACTTTTAAATATGTACACCAAGGCTGCATTTTTTTGATACAAAATACAGTAAAAGTTTGAACAATTATTACATTGTAAAATAACTTCTATTTGAATATAAAGTTGAATTTTAAAATGTATTCCTGTGATGCAAAGCTGGATTTCATGAATTTACTGTCCCTTTTGGTGAAATTAATGCATCCTTGTTAAACAAATGTATTAATTTCTTCAAAAAGAAATAAATAAATCTTACTGACCCCAAACCTTTAAATAGCAGTCAGTATTGTCCTATGTTTCAATGTGAAAATAACTTCCAACAGTTATACACTGGTTAAACAGTAAACATTTCAAATATCAATGCAATTTACAACATTTAAACAAATAATCATGCAAATTTAACAGATAAATACACAAATAGTGACAACACACTGAGAGTTAAAGCAATAGTGCACAGAGAAAAGATAATTCTGCCATTTTTCACTCACCGTCATGTCATTTCACACCTGTACAATGTTCTTTCCTCTATGAAGAAATAAGATTTTGCAGAATGTCTAAGCTGCGTTTTTTATACAATAAAAGTGAAAGTTGCCAACAAGTATGATTTATTTTATTGGAAAAACAACTTAATTTTAGTCAGTTACTCATAAATGTATCATATGGCTTCAGAAGACTTTGAATACTGTATATAATTTGTACAGTTTACTTTTACGATGATTGTATGGCGCCCCTGTTAACCATAACTGTCATTCTATGGAAAAAAGCAGCATGAACATTCTTTAAAATCCCTGATTTTGTCTTCCATGGAAGAAAGAAAGTCAGATTGGTTCAGAAAGACATAAAGGGTAAATGATGACAGAATTAAACATTTTTAAGTGAACTATTCTTCAAAAACCAGGGTCAGGAAAGAACAAACAACGATAAGCACATAGAGACAAAGAATGGACATCTAAAAGCAGACTGAAAGCCTGAAAACAGCATTTCACACTTGATAATTGAATAAATAACCATATATATTTAGAAAAAAGCACAAGTTACACAGTCACTACTCACAGATAGACCGAATAGCGAAATAAAACAGAACTGTTGTCAGAAAGTTTCTCTCGCTTATTTGTACATACACAGCAGAACTGACGTTCAGACACATCAGGTCATCAAATTTACGGCACACGACTCCAAACACAAACACACTGAGGGGCCCATCGTCCCCCAGACTCCAGAGAGAACTACACGGAGGACACAGAGACGTTCTAGATGATCGGATGATTGGGGGAAGTGTGTGTGTGCATTGGGGGGCAAATACTGACCCTCAGACTCCAAGGGTGGTGGCCAGAGAAGATCTGATCCAAACTCACAGGAGCGCCGCAGCGAGTTTCCATTCTCTGCTACGCCGAGCATAGTTTTCCTCTTCAACGAGAGGTGAGCGATCGGCCCTGGATGGGGAGGGAGGAAGGGGGGAGAACCAGAACCTTAGAGCCGTCCGCTTCCTCGCTGACCGCAGGTATGGATGGGGCAAGAGGAACGGGGGCTGATGAGCCGAGCATGGACAGTGCCATGTTCCCAACAGAGTCCCAAGGACTCTGGATATCTTGCATGGAAGGGGAAGGGGGGACGGAGGAGGTGGGAATGATTAAGCATTCCTAAAGGAGCACCCACACTGCCATGTTTCTCCCAACGGTACAAGACAAATACTGGACAAAAGCAACAACCTGGGAAGCACTTCCAGAACTTGTTCTTGGTCCAGTGGGTTTAAAAATGTCCCAAAGATCCTTGCTGTGTTACTTTATATGCACTAACAATGTTCTGAGAGCTCTGAACACGACTGAATCTCTTGAGGTCGGTTGTCTGCTTTTAGATGGTAACACAACGTTATCATGTGGGAGGAGAAAAAGGAAGTGAGGGAAAGAATCGAAAGGCTCTTTTACACGGTGATCACAAGTTCCCAGTTTGTTGTTGGAGGCGGCACTGAAAGCTCGCCAAGATTGTGTGTGTCATTGACCAATCAGAATATTTTATGTGTCATTCATTATTTTCCAACCAATCAAACTTTTAGTTATGTTTTTTTTTTGGTCACTTTCAGAGTTGATGTGTCTAAAATCGCTCCCTGCTGCCCACGCAACGTGAATGAGTAAAAGAATGAGCGTTTTCTAATGTCTGCCCACCAAACACATTTATTTCTATTCATGCTTAGCCTAGAGTCATTTTATCTTGTTAGTTTCCTTCTGAACAAAACAATCTACAATGGTTTGCTGGTAAACAGCTGGTCTTTTTAGGTGGGTTTTAGGCACTTTACAGCTGGTTAAATTAGCTAAACCAGCTAAGACCAACTTGGCTAGTCTGGCAGACCAGGTAGATTAAAGACCGGTTCACACCAAGGACGATATCTGTAATGATAACTATAAATCTAAAGGTTTTGACAGCCAATCAGAATCTAGACAAAATTAAATAGCTTGAGCATTAAGAGATTAAGCATTAATTGAGAATGCTAATATAGTTCTGTCAGGGCTACTATCGTCAACATAATTTACGATTAGCATACATTTTAGGTTGGGAGAATGGTTCTGTTCTGATATATTCCCTGCCAAGTCTTCACTGGATGATAGGAGGAGCTGGGGATGGAGGTGGGTGATTATTTCCTGAGCGAGCGGTGGCTGCTGAAAAATGACTAAAGGGACCTTATGAAGGGAATTATGATTGGTGTCGTGATACTATAGGTAGACATGGATCAGCTGAGAAATATTTATATTTATAAGTTCCATTCTTGGTGCGAAAAAGGCCTTAAAAAACTTTTAGCAGGACAGTGTAATTATCTACAACTTAGAAGCAACAGAGAATATAATTTACAGAAACCGCTTCATTCTGAGAGTTTTTTGCTCTCTAGCATTGAGCTAAATCAGTAGCAGGCAACTTTTGCCAGCGTTTGTAAAATCGTAAGACATTGTGCCTACAGTGCACCGTGTAAAATGCCCTTACGAGGAAACAAAATGGTGAAAAAAAAAGAGTATCTGTCCTTGCCCTGTCTGTATTTTATTATATTTTAATGAAATATATTTAAACTCAGAGTGATTTGAAACTCAGAGCAGGAAAGAAAGTGGATAGAGGAAAGGGAAACTGAGATAGAACAATGAGACAACCAAATAGTGAGGGAAAATAAAAAGAAATATGAAGAGGTAACAGGACAGTGTGAAAGAGATGAGATCCTTTCTTCAGACATTAAACTGCTCCACAGGGCACTCCTACATCATAGCTCTATTAAAACACTTAGCCACAGTCTACAACTTCAAGCCCTCTGGATACAGAGGGTTCGTGAGGTTTTTGAAAATGAGGTGTCTTTCTTTCGATGGCCTCTGAGTGGAGGAGGGGAAAGTGGCAGTTAAACTTTTTCCTCTTCCTGCTGCATTCTGTGTTTACATTTAAAATCAGCTGGATGGATAGATTTACCATCTGTGCAGCACTGGCTAGTCAGGACTACATTAAACAGACAAAATGGGGAGACGTAACTGGCTCTGTGTTGAATTAATTGTTACCTCAGGGCCCAACAACAAGGATATTTTCTGCTGGTGCGGTCAGACCAGAAGATCTGTCCTTGCCCTGTCTGTATTTTATTATATTTTAATGAAATATATTTACACTTTTTTTATTAAATGTTAAGTTTTCTGAATACAAGGAAAAAAAACTTGTGTGCAAAAGGAATTAATAGGGTAATTAAAAGATTTTAGCAATACATTTTATTAGAACTATATATAAATTATAACAATAATTTTTACATATATTTTTAGCAGCAGGGTTTAATTTTTTTTTAATTGCAATGTGAATTAAATTAAATACAAAATAAATACAAATATAAATAAACATTTAAATAAAATTGTTAAATTAAAATTAATATTGTTTTAGAAATTTATTTTTTATCATTATAAAAAAATATAAAAAATATTTATTTATATTTATATTTATAAAATTACTTGGATGTACAAATTATAGCTCCATGACGGCTATAAATTCAACACACTTTTGCTGGAAAACAAATCCTTAAAGTGACATGATTTAACTCATTATAACTGAAGCTGCTAAGACTATTGCAAATAATTTGCACAACTTTGGTGACACAAATCATCAGAATTCACAACAACAAATAAATTATTGTGACAATTTGGTCATCTGGCCCAAAAACTGGTTTTGGTCCTTATTGTTGAACCGTGCACCTATCAGAGTCTACGGACAAACGTTACTGATTGCTTCCTCTTGACAGACATAGTTTTAGAGGAGATTAGCAGAGAATCATGTTGATGACGGTTAGCGTGATTCAACAACAGCACAGATATACGATAAGGAGCAAAAGAAGGTGCGGACAGCACACATAGAAGAAGCATGGCAGGAAGTGTGGGGGTGACTGGCTGAGCGATCGATGTGGATGCAGGGCTTGTTACGGGCGTTACCTGATTTGCCGACATGCGTTTGAGCCAGGACGTCAGCCAGGCGCCCGGCGGCTCCGCTGCCCCCACTCTGCGTCGACGATGAGGAGGAGGAGGTGGTGGAACCCTGGTGGATGGCCCGACTGATCCAGTGCTCCATGCTGATGCTGCCCTGGCTGGAGGTGGGGGTACCCTCACCCTGGCCGCCCTCCTCCTCCGAGCCGGACGAGGTGTCTGTCAGGGTGGGCAGATAGGAGAGGGGGGAGAGGCCTAGTGAGAGTCACTCAGACCCACTCAACACTCAGCCAAGAAGGTGGACAAGTGCAATTAAAGTCAACATGAAAAGGGGTTTGCAACCCATTGGCGGGATTTCAGAATAAACTAGAAAATTCTTTAAAAAAAATGATATGTAGAGTGGGATATAGTTCCAAGAGCATCCAAGAGAAACTGTTAAGGCCACGAAAAGAAAGTGGAAAAACATTATTATATTTATGTATATATATATATATATATATGTGTATATATATTAAAAATAGAATTCTTTAAAATACACAAATAAATGAACTTAGATGAATGCACATTAAGTTATTTTTTAATTCTTATTTATAACTATTAAATGACATTTAAAATTATTTACAGTAATTAAATTAATTTTGTAGGGGGGGCAATAAAAATGGGAAATTAAAACGAACTGCAAGAAATTCACCAAAAAAAAAAAGTCTTTGAAGACAGAACAAAACAAGGGTGAAATAAAGTATTTTTGAAAGTTTTTAGAACAAGACAAGGGTGAATAAATAATCACTGGGCTTTTCCTAGGCAAATTCTCCTTTTAAGGATTTCATGTTGACTTTAAATGAACAGTGATTTAGAATCAGGTGTGAAGCTCACCTGGGGGGGTGTAGGCATCCATAGAGGTCTGTACCACTAGAGAACGGCGTTTGGATGGCATGGGAACAGCCATCTTCCTCTCCTTGTGTTTGGCTAGTGCTGCCTGAACTGCTTCTGTGTGGACGTCTGAGGAGGGAAAAAAAAACCAATATGAAATGAAGGGAATCTGTATTAACTAGCCGCTGACCTCCAAGCTGGTGTTTATAGTGACGTGGATGAGATGAGTCTCTGGCTGATGGTCGTGAGAGTGTGTGACGACAGCCAAGCCACCACCTCCAGCCCTTCTGTGATCTTGCAATACTGACTCATCTCAGTGTGTGTGTGTGTGTGTGTGTGAGAGATGACACCATGGCTGACTGTAGGTTGTACCCACGGCTGCACTCCTCACGCTGGCAGAGTCATGGCTTCTAATAATCCAAGCTGTTATTTGGACTCTCTAATGAGATACAGAACAACATATTCCATCAACACACTGACTGTGTTTACACGCCCATGAATAATCCGAAACGATATTTGCTTATATTCTGATTTAATTCCTTTTCAAATGCAGTTAAAGGGAACTGATATATGGAAGCAGATGAAACTAAATTCATTTTGAAATTTAATATCCAAAATGACAATGTATTTAAATTTACATTGTCCTGTACTGTACTGTACAATGTGCAACATTTAGTGGAAAATGAAAACTCAATTACATAATTTACCTTTGCAATTTTCTACATAATATGTAAATGAAAAACATATTTTAACGCTTTGTAAGTTGCATTATTAAAATGAAATTGTATTATCCAAATTGATTAGATATGTTTAACATGTCCAAGCAAAAACTGTACCAAAATTATCGTTTAAATTACATTTTTCATAAATGCATTTAGACGTACAGGTTGGACACTTGAGATTGCATTTTCATCGTGATACTATGTGATAATTGTAGCAAAATGCAGTGTGAATTTAAAAATGCATAGTTAGCCAAAAATGGAATGTCTTAAACGTTAAACTTAAAACGTTTCAATTCCATTTTCATTTTATAAACTTCTCTGAGTAGTTTATATAAGACAGAGTATGACATAACCATATGGATTTGACTGGAGCTGATGATATTATTAGTTCATTTCAATTTTTCCTCAACTGTGTGGCCTTGATGACATCAGCAGAGGAGGAAAGTGGCTTCAGAGGCTGAGAATGTGCACAATAAGAGCAGGGACATTTATTAAGAACATAAATATTACTTTAAATATGGTCCACTTTGATTCCACGTTGTCATTAAAGTAAGACAGTGGTTGAAGTCTGGTATGTGCTGTTCAGCATTACTAAAAAAATACAAAAATAAATGTGTATTTATCGTATTTATTTTATGTGTATAAATCATAAAACCTCATTCCGTAACGAAAAGCTCAAAAGCTGTGTCTCATGACTACCGAACTTTTTTTGCTTCATCATTCTATTTTCAGTGTGTGGCTGTCTAAAGGACATAGAGACAGGACAGGGACAGATACAATTTTAAAATGTACAGCTTATGGCATATAAATCTCTCATGTAAATATCATCTATCAATATTTGTATATTGGAGGCCAGTGACATTTTCAGAGATAAACAAATCCATAATCTGACATGCAAAAACAACAACAACAACAAAAAAAACACAGCTTTAAATTATATATAACATTAAAACATTTTTAATGAACCTGTTAAATGTCATGCATTTAGACCATTATCATTTAGAACAGAGTGTGATTTTTTATTTTAATATTTAAGAAAATGATATTATTTCTTTCCTCTCCTTGATGTCCAAGTTTTTTTTTCACCTATATTTCTTCAGTTTTGCAATACTTTATGGTATAAATAGCTAAATTATCTGGATTTTGTTTTAAGGCTATAAAGCAGTTGAAATTATGAGACCAGAATACTCACAAGTGAAGATACATTTTAAAGGAATTAATTTTTTTCTTGTTTACTTGCTATTACTGTGGTATAGGATAAAGTATATTTGTGGTATATGAATCCTGTGCAGCTTTATTTTCTATCATTCCAATGTAAAGCCCCATTCACACCAAGAATGATAACTATAAAGATAACGACATTAGTGTCCATACAAGCATACAATCATATAATGTTATAGTTGTGGGGTGGACTCTGCTATTCTTTAATATTGAGAAAGATTTTTAGAACTATATCTTTATCGTTATCTTTATAGTTGTCGTCCTTGGTGTGAACGGGGGCATACGAATCAGGATGGAACACTCATTTCACTGCTGGAATAAACTCCCTGCTGACTTACCTGACCGGTAACGTTCATCACGGGTGCCAGAGGAGCGTCTACGGTGGTATCGTGAAGCGGAGGGCACCATGGGCGGCCGGCGCTCGTGTGCCATGGATGCCTCCAGCCCTAAAGGACACAAAGAGAGTAAGAGAGGGACAATTACAATTACAGTTTCAGCCAGAGACTCATTTATAACATATCCACTTCACTGATCTCTTCCTGTAACACTCTCCCTCACTGATGGGCTAAGAGATACAGGTACACTGATTTGTTCTCATTTCAATTTCTCACTGGCAACCTACTTTCTTGTCTCATTCTAAGTTCAGTGTAGCTTTTCTTCCGCTCAACCCTTCAGACCTAAATGTTTGTTGTTTTTTTAAAACGGAAGTAATTGAGCTGGAATATATTAGTACTGACCAATAATAGTGGTTTTATTAATTATTGGAAAGATAAAAAGTAAAAAAAAAAAAATATATATATATATATATATATATATATATATTTTTTTTTTTTTTACTTTTTATCTTTCCAATAATTAATAAAACCACTATTATTGGTCAGTACTAATATATTCCATATATATATGGAATATATTATATATATATATATATATATATATATATACTAATATATATATACTAAACAGTTATTTAATGTTTCTACATTATAATGTTGGAGATGTAAAATTCCGAACAAAACAAAACAGAAACAAAACTGTAGAAGCCCGTTTCTGCCACTGAATAAAAAATATTAAAAGGTAATTAATTACCAGATTTATTTTCTCACACTTTATAATTCTGACTTAATTGTAAAGATATAAACTTGAATTTGCAAGATGTAGATTTTTTATTTTTTTCTTGCAAGATATTTTTCTCAGAATTGCGGGTTAATATATCTCGCAATTCAGACTTTCAGAAGGTCAGAATTGCAATAAAACAAATTCGGAATTGCAAGATCTAAACTCTTTAAAAAAAGACAGGATTGGGAGATAAAAACTCGCAAATGCAAGTTTGTATCTCAAAAGTAAAACAAACAAAACGAAATACTGACAAAACAAAAGTAATCCAAAAACGAAAACATTAAACAAAAACAAAAGCAATCCAGAAAACATACACAAAAAATAAGCAATCCAAAAAACTAAACAAAATAGATCATTTATAAACACTGACAAACTTAACTATCTAGTTATTGATGGATAATATCTTATTTTATCCCACTTAACAATTTAACAACAAATTGCAAAACATTTAAGTTAACCTTTCTACTAGGGGTGGAACGGTTCAACTTTCTCACGGTTTTAGAGTCACAGTTTCGGTTCAATTTGGCTCGTGCTATGTTCGGGGAAAAACTATACTGTCAAATAAATAAAGAAAATAAGAATAATCTATCTAATTACAAGCAACAGCACAAATAAATACAAAAGAATAAAGATACAAATAAAATAAACAGTGATTTTCAGTTTTTTTTAGGTAGGTCTAACAGTTTTTAGGTACAGAAACTTAAAAAAGTAATAAAATGTAAAACAGCATTGCATATATGACTGTATGAATTACAGATCAATCTTTATTAAAGTAAAAAAAAAAAAGTAAAAAAAAAAAAAACCTATTCAATCAAGAGCAGTTAGTGATTTATTTTTTGTAGCTGTTTGGTTAATATTAAGAAAATGCTGTCAGTTTAAGACACTGTAAGTACGTTCAGCTGGCTATGTATGCTACTTACCAAGATGGGTATTTTGACAATTTTTTTGTGAATTTGTCCATTTAAACACAATACTTCAGAGAGAGCTTAATATTTGCGAGCGTCCTGAGGCGCAGGTCTGCGTGCTTCGGATGACTGCACGCACAAATCATCTCACTGCGCGTGTGAGCTTGCGTCCCCTGGCTCTTTAATGTTTAAACTGTCAAAGCTTACATGAGTTTAGTTTAAACACTGATATCAATGTGTGCTGTTCAGGTCTCACCTGTGAGACAAACCACATTAAAGATGCATGGTCAGATATTAATCTTTTAATTAATTCAATCATATTGAAGTAAAAATCTGTTTAATTCAGCACAGCAGAGAATTTTCTGATTCACGAATAACATTTTCGAATTCAGAGGAAATCTGTTGAGATTTCTGAGGCCATATATAGACGATCCATATCTGCCAATATGTCTTTGCCAGTGCAGCCCTGATTGAGAAAAGATAAAATATTTAATTCCAGGCACACACAGCAGCGATTGGTCGGCTATGACTCATATTAATGGCTCTTGTGATGAGCCAGCTCTGTTGTTCTTTGTTGTCTTGGATTCAGAGCGGAGAGCTTAGCACCACTCTGCTCCTCCTGGCAGATTTTAGGACACGTGAGACGGCCCAGGTTGCGCTCGGCATTCCAGCCAAGAGCTCTGCGTGCAGCCAGGAGAAATCAATTTTGGCCCCGTGCTGACATAGCCTAAATCACCAGCGGGTGGATTTATTCATTCAATAAGGCAGAAGGTGAGACAGCAGGTTAAGTCAGAATCATGCACCAGCTCATGCAGCGGAGGATGTGATGGTGCATTTGTGACTCAAGTACAATGAACACACAGTCTTCCTCCTACTAAGAAGCCAAGGGTTAACAGTCACCGATCAATACTGATTGGGTTAAAGTCGAAACCCAATTCAGTCGAAAGTCTGTGCTGGTATCCGGATGCTCTTAAAAACTAGGAGACACACACAAACCCACAATCACTGAGGGAGGTGTCACTGTGCCACGTTCCCTTGCTCGAGTAAATAAAACGACTGATCATTAAACGCAAGTTCATGCCTTTAGGGGACTGTTTAATAACACCAGCTCCTGTAAGAATAGAGGCGTTGCGTTGTTTCTGGCGCATGCCGCTATTCTCGCCACAGTCTACGATACATGCGCTGTGCCCGAGTATGATGTAATGTTTTTTTTTTTTTTTCACTGGGAGCCAGACTGGGAACATGCGTGCTGCCTGTTGCTATGGCAACAGAAGCCGTGCTAATCAACAATGCAGCCAGACACGCCGAGCACAAATCAGAGACCTTAAAAAGTCACATAAATTCTTACCAAACTATAAAAGCAGCACTAACTTTATGGGTAAGGCTGGGCGACAAAGCCGAAAATATAATATCTTCATATTTTTTCAACCATTTGAAGACATATAACGTAATATCTATGCATTTGCTTTGAATATGCCTTCAAAAAGGTGACTTTAAAATATAAAAAACAGTAACAAAGCTTGTTTTACACATACTTTATTTTAAAATGCATGAAAATGAAATTTTTTATTTAGGCTATATGCATGATATAAAAATAATTTCAGAGAAAGGCAATATTTAAATTTCTATCAATATGTTTTACAAGTGTTTCATAAACATCTTTTGAGCGATGTAGTAAATATGAATTTTTGAATCCGACTTTTCAATTGACTGAGAGCACTTGAATTCATGGTACACTCATAGTTTCAAATCACAAAGCAAGAGGAGATTATGAATCTTGTCTAAATATATTGTCCTAAATACCTGTCTGGCAAAAACTGTAAAAGAGAAGAAATCACCTCATCTGGAAAAAAAGCACAGTTCTTCTTCAAATGTTCTTCGACACCAAACAATTACTCTACCGAGCTCTTCATTTTAATGATGCTGGTGTACTTGTAAAGACTGAAGTCGGAGACGCTTGATCAGCAGTGACTCTGCATTTTATCGATAGTCTTAATGTAAAGTATTTACTTTAAGTGCACTTAAACGAGTGACCAGGGTGATCAACTGAGGAAACCCTTATTGAAAAGCAACACTGAACATTAGATTTTTCCCCCCACTAATATCCATAGGAAGGGGTTGTTTCAGTTCAATGAAACGAGAGAAAAAAGTTCTAAGCACCTTTTATGAAGCTCTTGAGAAGAGCTTAGAGGAGCCTCTTAATTCTGGTGCAGTCACTTATCAGCTCATTTTAAAGCAGCACTGAAGAAAAAGCGGGCAAATAGACTGATTAAGTCTGGAGCCGGTCTGGGTTATGGATGGCCTTGCTTTCCAAATAAGATTTTCACAGGAGTAAAGAGACCAATAGAGCTGTTGGAGCTTTAAACGTTAAGCTGAATGTAAACTGTCAACCAACTCTAATTTATTAAACTCCATTGTTATACATCTGATTTAGGGCACTTCTGAATGTTTCTAAATCAGATAGCTGATCATCTAATATTATAACTCATTCTCTGGGTTAGGGATGAGAACAAACCTCTAAGAGCTAAGAATACGAATGATACTTAAAATCATGCACTATCTCTAAGCTTCCTGCCTGTCAAATAACAAAATAGGCATTTAAAATCCCATAAACCTGCATAAAGGTGGATATATATGTGTGCAACCTTAACATATGCATAGTATTGCAGCCTAGGATGCCCTACAAAAGTCACTGCTCATTTAAGTATGAGAGAACGACTGTGAAATCCATCTGTTGAAAATCTTATTGCCTAGAATATGAGCCCACAGGAAAAGGATTCCCATTGCAGGTTTTTAGAATCTGTTTAAATGAGAGAAGGGAAGGCGAACCCATCTGCTGTAGAAAAGCTGGTTGCGTCAGCTGTTTAAAGTCTGTGGGTATAAAAGCACTTTGTGACCTTTTAAATGTGAGGTGAGAGTTGGGACTCTTACCTGGAGGGTGTGGCAGATACGCCCCGAGCAGTTTTGACCTCTTCTTCTCATATCCTTTCTGAGTGATGTCACCTGCAAGAGAAAGGGGGCGTCAAAAATGTGCATAAAAAAACAAATAAATCACACCACCTGCTTTATTCAGGATATACATTTTTGGTTTTGAAAACATTTAATATTTTTTCCAAAAATGGTAAGGTAAGGTGTTTTGGGCAGATCTTTGAGGAAACCATCCGGACGGTGTGGGTAATGGATAGTACACCCTGCAATGATTAATGTAACAAGCTTTTGTGACTTGTCACAAAGCATTAAGCGACTGGGCCGTCACATTAAGTTGGAAATTAAGAAAAGATCTGGTGCATAACGAGAGCATAGTGGAGACTTGACAAGTGACAGAATAACTAAATGAGAGAGCTACGATAAATCAATAGTTCTGTTATAAAACCTAGCGAGCCGCCTTGCTGTCTTTTAAGGTAGAATAATAACTGAAATTAATTTCTTCTTCAAATTATTCATTGCGATAAGCTAACAATGTCAAACCTCTAAGCAATGAAATACACAACCACACAATGTAAAACATGCTATTTTAATTATTATATTTTTTGGCACTTAATAAAATAAAAGCATCCCTCTACTAAATATAACAGAATATATAACCATTTCAATTATTATATTGAATTAATTTGGTTGATTCTTTCTGCAGCTGAATGAAACGTATCCATCTACCATACCCAAAGATAACTTTAAATATGCCGTTTTTAATTAATATAGTGAAATATTTGTTTTAATACTTTCTGCTTAAAAGTTTGGCTTCTGTATAAAGCCTCTAATGCTCACCAAGGCTGCATTTATTTGAATAAAAATACAGTAAAAACTGTCATGTAAAATATTATTACAATAAAAAAAAAACGGTTTTCTAAAAAAAAAACACAATTAATTTAAATAAAAATATTTTGTAAGTTTGTAAGTGTCTTTACTGTAATTTTTTATCAAGTTAATGCTTGTTTAATAAAAGTACAAATTTTCTTTCTGGGACTGCATTCTCAATTCCTGCATTTCCATCACCTTTCAAATTGCACAAACTGAAATTGAAAATTGAAAATACGCCATATATTGCAAAAAAAAAAAAATTTAAGCTCACGAGGTGGTTTTTCAGGACCATTTCCATGACTTATTACGAGAGGGGAAAAAAATAATTTTAGTCGCAAAACATTGTTTAACTGAAAAGTTGTTATTTTGTGATGTTTTTATCAGCTTATAATAATACAATATCGCAAAATGTTTGCACAAATCTGTAAGGGAAATGCACCTAATTAAGGATACATTCAATCTCATCTTTGAATAATAAAAAGGCCAAAACATCAATATCTTAAAAGTCAACATCATGCTGCCTACCTTTTTGGCTGGCCTTTAGTACATGGTCCCTTAAAATACAGTCTAGGTAGGCAGCACAGTATGTTTTGGAACAAAGCTACTCTTGTCCTCCTCACCCTTGATGCCAACATAATTATGTTCCCGCACACTGTATGCGCTATACTGCTGTGATCTACTGAACATCTCCAGTTTAGATCCTTGGAAGGACAGGAAAAAGTGACAGTGAAGGCTGTTTTTCCTTAATGACCTCTTTAACGGCCCAATAAAAATGGCTGGGAGGCTAAAGGCTTGATGAGGAGGAGGATGAAGGGGCACTGGAATGAAAGAAAAGCAGAAAACGAAAAGGTTTTTTTTTTAAAAGAGACTGGATGATTCATTTCCTCACACCCACTTGCCGCCAATCAAACTGCCTTATGTGGAGGTTTCTGCTCAGGAGATTCATAGCGTTCAATGTCCTTATCTCGCTTACTTATTCTTTGCTCCGCACACACACACACACACTCTCTCTCTCTCTTGCAGTCTTATTCTCTCCTTGTCCTTCCCTGAGGGACGAGTCCCTCATAAATTTTGACACCTCTGCCTAAGACTGTAACCATTAAAAGCAAGGAAAAACACCAGTGCAGACTACTCCGCCGTGAAGAGAGTGAAACAACACAGTTTGAACAAACCCCTATTATGAAGAATTTAACTTCGGTGCATAACTCACCTCGCTTTGTTTAACCTACAAAAAGCTTGTGATGTTCTAGAGGAACTTTTATTTCTTCTCCACAAGCTATTTGATCTGCTGAAAGAGTGGTATGTACTTCCATGTCTCTACTGACAGATTTTTATGACATTATATAAAACATTTTTTTTTTTAAAGAAGTCTCTTATGTCATGCTTATGAAGGCTGCATTTGTTTGATCAAAAATCCAGTAAAAACTACTATTGTGCGATATCATAACAGTTTTCTATTTTAATATACTTTAAAATATCATTTATTCCTGTGGTGGCAAACCTGAATTTTCATTAGCTATTACTCCAGGCTTCAGTGTCACATGATCTTTCAGAAATCATAGTAATATGCTGATTTATTATCAATAATATGGAGGAAACAGTTGTGCTGCTAAATATATGTTTTTTGAAACCTGTGATACTTTTTCAGGATTCTTAGGAAGCTTAAAAATATCAGCATTTATTCGAAATAAAACATTTTTGTAACCATATGGTTCCTTACTATCAATTTTTATTGATTTAAAAGAAAAAGAAAAAAACACACTGACCCCAAACTTTTGAGTGGTAGTGCAGAATATTACAAAAGATTTCTATTTTGAATGAATGCTGTTCATTAGAACTATTTTTCCATCAGAAAATCCTGAAAAAGTATTTAAAATATGTAATATGACATTTACAATACTACTTAATTTTATACACCAGCAAAATCATGGCCAGTATCCAGAATATTATCCAGCTCTATGTCAGTCTTGTTCTTGATGCTATAATCATTCTAGACTGGAAATGTGGATCCACCCTCCTGAAATTCCTTCAGAACAGACTCTGAGCTGAATGTAAAACAGTCCAGTGCTGCAGAGATCCGATTACCCCACGTGTTTCTAGATGAGCTGACATCTGGATGTGACTACACTGAAAAAAAGTCCCTATGTGACTCTCTTCTCAGCTGAAAAACACTAAGCTAGCCTATGCTAACAGCGTAACAAAATGGCTTCATCCCACTCAGGAAAAAGTGCAACAACAATGCAATTCTTGGTTTTTCATGAGCGCACAATGTAATTACATGTTACAGGTGGTGGAGCTTATGGCTCACAGACTACAGGAAACCATCCTTTTGCCTTTTCCACAACATAAACGTCTTAATAATGGGCTTGGGTGGAAAGAATCTGCCTCTATGGAAATCACAACCTCACAAGCAAAAATACTCTTCTATTTATCTAAGAGGATTACGAGCTTGGAGAATATTAACAAGTCCTTCGTAGACCTTTCTAGGCCCTAGAGGAGCCTGAGAAATGCCCTGTCTAGTGTTATAGCGTGCCACCAAAGCTGAAAGAAAAATAGAAAATCGATTTGTGTAATACAACCCATCTTTAGCTCTAACAAACAGAAGGAATATGATGTCACAGGGACGTGTTCCAAAAAGACAGGATATTGTGATGTCATTGGCTTCCTGTTTGGTGTGAGGCAGTATTCCACAGGGATCTAATCAGGCAGAGGGCCGAGGCAGGCGTCAGATGTGCTGTGATTATCTACTGTACCTGTGTTTGTGTGGGAGACTGTGCGAAGGGCAAAACTAGCAAGAGCAAATAAAACGTCCCTGAAAGTTTCTGGAAAGTTTCAAATGTATGAATATCACTGCACTAGATAATGAAATGTCAAAGCCAGTGGCATTTATTTTAAAGATAGATAGCACATTTTTCAAGCAAAATGTTTCACATTGAGATAATAAAGTGATTAATAGATTTATGGTTCAAATTTAAGACTGCTAGGAAACCTGTGTGAACTTGAAGAACCAGTTGGTTAAAATTAAACTACTCAGGAATTTGTTTTGAGAGAAGATGCCGTTTAGAATGATATTTTGTTATATAATGCAATGAAATTGCACACATTTTTACATTTTGATCAAAGTATTGACTAAATGACTAAAAATGTCTAAAGAAATACATTTTAAAAAGCTACTGATTTAAATGGGACAAATTCATTTCAAGTGCATTATGAAAAATGGATATTAATTTTGATATTTGCTAATGATTACATTTAACAGTGTCATTAAAAAACTAAGTAAAAAATTAATGAGGGAAAAAAGTAAGTTGGGAAAATAAAATACGCATGTGCAAAATTTTTTAAATAAAATATGAAAAAAATGCATGTTTAAAAATGTTAAAAATGCAAAAAATATTCCGATATATATTACTTACATTATGATAATATTATAAATGTATTCAAAATGAATATGTATATATATATATATATATATATATATATATATATATATATATATATATATATATATATATATATAAATCACATCCAAATAAAAGTTTTTGTTTTTATAATATATGTGACCCTGGACCACAAAAACAATTTTCTAAATTGACATTTATACATCATCTGAAAGCTAAATAAATACGTTTTCCATTGATGTATGGTTTATTAGGGTCTGACAATGTTTGGCCGAGATACAACTCTTTGAAAATCTTGAATCTGAGGGTGCAAAAAAATCTAAATACTGAAGTTTTTATAAATTTACGGTAGGAAATTTACTAAATATCCTCATGGAACATGATCTTTACTTAATTCCCTAATGATTTTTGGCATAAAAGAAAAATCGATCATTTGATGTTTTTTTTTTGGCTATTGCTACAAATATACCCCAGCGACTTATGACTGGTTTTATGATCCAGGGTAACATATGTGTGTATCGTGTATATTTATTATGTATATATAAAAACACACACTTACAGCATATAATTTGAAAATACTTACATGTATTTACATGTACATGTTTAAATTCATATAATTTATAGCATATATAAATATATTTAATATATTAACCTAACACTTTTCTTAAATATATACATGCATGTGTGTGTGTGTGTGTATACATATATATAATATAAAATTACATTTTATACTTCATTTAAATTCATTATATCATGAAATAAAAAAAATATATATAACTGAAATTTTGACATTTTAAGTATCCAAACACATTTTGGGGCCACTGTACAATGAACCTCAGAGCAAAAGCACATTTTTTAAAGCACATAACCCGCAAATGACATAACTCTTTATATTTACACACCAACTGCCCGGTTCACCCACATCCATCCCACAGTGCACGTCCAAAAGTAACAATGAGCTATGTGTTTTACCCCCAAACAGCTGAACACGGATCAAATTACTAAACAAAAGGGTGCGCCTGAAGGGCTAACTGCTATTTCTGACAGTTAAAACCGTTGTCTGATGTGAAAACAACGCAGTCAACATGTTTTTCTTTGCCTGTATATTCTCATGGGAGGAGGGATATCAGAAAACTGCTGAGCCATGGTCTCTCCAGCGTGCTGGTAATGAACCTCCCAATCAATGAGAGCTTCACTCAACTGACTCAAACCTCTCAAATAAAACAAAAACGCACAGAAAATTCACTTGTGGGTATGAAGGCCAGTCGAATCTTTGAAAATCCTGCAAGTCCGGGTATTCGTGACATATGAGAGCCTCATTGCTCTGAGGCAGAGAAGGTACATTAGCGCTCAGCCTTTCTCAGTGAATAAACCATTTTTAAATTGAAATCTGTCTTTCCCCTAGAGGAAATACTCTTCCCTTGACCCCTTTGTAGAAGCTCTGCGATAAGGCCGCAAGCGAGAGAAAGGTGTCGATATCAACAAGCGCTGCAAACATTAAAAAAATAAAAGATAACAGGAAGCGCAGCACATTGACAGGAAAGGCTGATGTGGACGGTTTCAGTTGCGATAGACCTTATCTGATCAGATACATCAGGACTGTTTTTCCCAAAAGAATCATCCAGAGGACACAACATACAAAATACAGGCTGAGAGACTGTCGAAAAGCAGGTTTTCTTATTGTATTACGGGGAACTGGCTCATATTAGCATGTTTATTCAGGTATAATTTTCACTCCTTGAGGTGATGGAATACTTGTAGTCATAGGAGAACAGGTAACTATGGTGACTGTTGGAGAAAGCGAGAGTCAGCAAACACCCGAGTGATAATTCTCCATTAGTCTCAGATTATTGAATCCACTGAGGCCTTAGCGAAAGCTCATGCAAGACTTGTTTTCCAGAACATGTCTTCATACCATCTAAATGTTAACAAAGGATATTGAACCAGCATGATTTCATGCAGCAGCCCAGTGGAGCAGGAGCCTGATGCTCTGATATTCATTATAAACATGGGTCCAAGCCAAACCAGTTGAGAACCACTACTCTATACTATTTTTTCTAAGTAAATTAAAAATAATACACTACAAACAAAAAAATCAACCATATATACTCATACAATATAAACTTTTTAAGTTTTTACAGTTAATTTTTTATATACACATACTATGCTACATACCACATAATTTAAATTAAATCTACATACCATATAATTTAAATTAAATAACTCAATTTAATTTATACATAACATTTTGTACATTATTATTAACAATATAATGGTTTAACAACACAATATAACAAATTCACAGAATTTCAAGATATTAACTCAGAGTTTATGTCTCGCAACGGAAGTCCATTTATACAGATTAATATGAAAGTCAATTTCCACCAAAAAATAAAATAAAAAAGGTAATTGAGACTTTTGGTCTTTTTTCTTGATATTCTGAGAAAAGAAAAAAAATCAGAATTGCAAGATATGAACTAAAGATATAAATTCTGACTTTTTTTTCATCCAGGTTTATATCTCACAATTCTAACTTTTTTTGTCCAATTTATAACTTGCAATTCTGTTTTACATCCACCATAGTTAGAAGTTAGAATTGTTTTAAAATTACCTCTTTTTTTATTATTTCCATTAAGGAAACAAGCTTACATAGATTAAACATTGCAAAAATGTATGCATATATTTTTTACATAATGTATCAGACCAGAAACATCCATTAATAATTAGGGATGTCCCGATACCACTTTTTCACTTCCGAGAACGATACCGATGCTGATGCTGATGCCGCGGCTTTAAAAAATGAAAGTGACGTGACATACAGCCAAGTATGGTGACCCATACTAGGAATTCATGCTGTGCTTTTAACCCATCCAAAGTGCACACACACAGAGCAGTGAACACACACTGTGAACACACACCCAGAGCAGTAGGCAGCCATTTATGCTGCAGCACCCGGGGAGCAGTTGGGGGTTCAGTGCCTTGCTCAAGGACACCTAAGTCGTGGTATTGAGGGTGGAGAGCGCTGTACATTCACTCACCCCACCTACAATTCCTGCCAGCCCAAGACTCAAACTCACAACCCTTCGATTGCAAGTCCATCTCTCTAACCATTAGGCCATGACTTCCCAACTTAGGGACTTAGCTATTTGCCGATTCCGATATCTGCATGATACCGATGTGGTGGATCGGATCGGGACATCCCTATTAATAATACATTTAATTAAGGTTGATTTTATTTTTCATGACTTGAAGTTCCTATACATAGAGAACAAGTGCTATCATCATAACATCAATGACCTGTAGAGAGAAGTAAGAACTATTCAGACAGAGATGGACACCCTTTTGTCCACTCGACTAATAAAGACACAATGCTTAATTTATGCTGCTGACAACCTGATGCTCTTTTGAGTGATTTGCTGGCTTTGGAACGGAGGCAGATGAAATAACAATCAGTCCCAGCGCACTGTTGGAGCTCTAAACACAGATGTGGCAGGGAAAAAAAGACCAATAGACTTACCACGTCCCACATGCCAGACTCTTTCAACTGCACTCCTAAAGGTACCGTATGTGAAAATGAAAAATGAAATAACAGATCAGTGGGAGTAAGTGAGTCCAATTCAATTAACAAACACCCTAAAAACCACTGATTTTCAAGTCCCCCTCCCCCCCATATTTATGCACAACAGAGGCGGCAGATTTGCATATTACACTAAAGATACTTTTAAAAAGAAGTGGTTTTGGATGAAGCCACTAGCCGTCTGTGGGTCAATAAAGTGGTCTGACTTTGTGTAAAGCCCTTTTAAATCTGGGTCCACCGAGTCACTCTACTACAGCATAAATCCCCAGCCTAAAGCTCTTACTCTACATACTGTACCATTCAGCTCAGTATCAGAGCTTAACACTCAGCTCAGGGTCAAAGAGAAGTACTTAACTGAGAATCAGACTCTAATAATCAACTCAGAGTAAGGCTGGAGTATTTAAATGAGGAGCAGTCTGCAACAATCAATCCAGAGCAAAGATAGAATTCTGAAGAAAGACTTTAAAAATCAACTCTATATTATTAATGAACAAAGCTGTAATGAGCAGATCAAACTCATACTGACATAAATCAATTTAGAGTCAAATTAAAGATGCACTGATATTAAAATTCTAGCTAGTGTTCATAATTCATTCAAGGTCAATACCAAATAAACAGTAGATTAAAAAAAAACTTTGACGCATTAAGTTAATGATCAGTGACAGTGAAGACATTTATAATGTCACAAATGATTTCCATTCCAAATAAATCCTATATAATAATAACTTTATTAAATAACTTAATATTCAATCAGCAATCAGAATATTACAATGATTTATGAAGGATCATTTTACATTAAGATATTAACATTATTGTTTTTACTGTACTTTGATTAAATAAATGATGAGATTTTGAAAAAAAATTATCAGAAAAATAAAAAAATACCTTTTTTAACCAAACTTTTTAATGGTTGTGTTTAATGTATTTTTTTAATGTTTTAATTTAACAAATCTACCATTTATATATTAAATTAAATGCTAGTTACACTCTTTTGTTTAAATACAGCAAATAAACAGCCATTTTAGGCATTTGGCATCACAACATCCTCTAAAAATGTTATAATGTTTTAATTATTTAATAACATTTTACGATTTAATAATGATAAACATAAAAAAAACTCTGATACTGGCAGATAACCAATATGCCACAGATAAACTGTGCATCCACAAATCTGTAATGATCAAATCTGACACATTCATAAATCTGTAATAATCAGCTAAGGATAATCAGATCATAATGATCAGCCCAGGTTTGCATCTCTCATCAGTGAAAAGAAGCAGTGCTGAAATATTGCCACCTGTTTTTTAGCATCTGTCTGTGACAGCGTGGGAAGGAAGGAGAGCGACTGCCATCTCGATGTGCTCGACCTTGCACAAGAACCTTCTCTCATCAAATAGACAGGACATGATCCCAGCTAGCCGTTCTGCGTATTTTATGCTTGCCCCGTGGGCGCAACAATGCTGTCGATGAGAACGCAAGACCCCTGTGGACCCCGAATGCACACAAACCAAAGAGAGGTGTAACAGAAACATGCAGCTTCAACCAAGAGCGTCACACTCATGCTGTCACTCTCCCTTGGTTTTGCATGTACTTTTGATTGATTGTGAATGAGTGAATTCAATAAACAACAAGTGGGGATGAATATTAAGATTTAAATACATGACATATGCAAAAAACATGCCACACTGATTTTATTTAGTCGGGTTTGACTTCACTTGCCATGTTTTAAATGGCCCTTGTGCACAGGTAAGTTTCCAGAACTGGTTCTAAAGAAAAACCTCTTTCTCTCGGTAAACATTTTGGCTTTTTTCCAGGAGATGAGGGTCACGGCTTACGCTCATTTGCATTTAGATTAGCTGGTTAAAATGGCAGACTCCCTACGGCGGGCCTTTCCAAAATCACTTTTATTCTGAGGAGAATCCTGACCAACCATGTCAATGGCTGCCGCACTGATCAGATGACAGGAATAACTCTGAAGTAAATCGATCCAAATCCTGTTCTGTGTGGTGAATTACACACGCAGCTGTGGCCATAGAACAGATGAAAGTTCAGAGAAACTATAAACCCCTGCTACGATATCACGTTTGACAATATCAGCATTCAAATGACTTGAAAAGTCCTCATCAGTTGAGCCGAATGAGGTCTCTCCAAATGATCCCAAACTGCAACACGAAATAAACTGATTTAAAGACGTGTCAACAGTGTGATTAAATGAAATGGCGAAAAATAAAAACTGTTTCGAAAGTCTTTTCGGTCTGCCAGTGGTTGTAGTTGAATGTACCTGGTCTAGTCTTTTAAAATGTGCAATTATGATGAATTTGTCCAATTTTGTGAATTGAATCAATTCATTTACTGAAACAAATCTTATTTAAAAAAAAAAAACATACACTGCTAAAGTACATCTCCAACAAGCAAGCAGATTTTCAATACATAATGATTTAAATTTCTCAATTTCATCTGTTTATCACACTTATTGTATTTTCTTTAATCTTGTAACCAATAAAAGATTGGCCACAATAAGCCAATTTAGTTTTATTACAATTATTATTAAACCACCTTCCAAGAAGTCAGGGCAGTTAAATATTTGCCAGTAAATATTTCGGTCCAATACAGCAAATTACTATTTTGTAGAAATGACATAAAACTGGAACAAAAAAGTTAAAAATGATTTTAAAAATTAATTAACCAATGGTACAGTTAAGAGAATAACGACAGAAGTAAATAAATAATGACAGAATTGGACGGCAGAAAGTATAACATCAAAAAAAAAATGACATTATCTTAAAGTAAAAAATGCTGCCTATGTAATGCACAAAGTTTTCATAGCAGCATGTAGTGGAGACAGACTGTCTAGCAGTATGTGTTCATGTGCTTCTGCACTGGAACCCGCAGTCAACAGCTTGCATGGTCTATCACAGCACAGAGGTAATCACACTGAGTGCATTCACAAATCATATCATGCCATTATTTGAGGTCTTCCTTTAGAATTTCATCTCGGTGTCTCTTTTTGCAAATGCTCCGACGTAAATCAGCAGGCCTACAAACAGAAGCTTTTAAGGAGGCGCTTCTATTCTGGAAATATCGCCATGACACATGATCAATTAGTAGAGAACTGCAAACACTTCGGGGATTCCATCCCACCCTCTTCCCATCCCGGGTCAGTGAGTGGTCCGTTGGCACAGAGAACCCATGTGCTTTTAGCCGGGCCTTTATAAACCCGACTCCCTGAATGCCATAGTGTGCTATATTCTATTCAATCAAATGAAAATGCATTACAGAGAAAATTAATTCACTCCAGCCTATGCGTTTGTCAAACTCACGGGAACAACTTTAAGAGCTCAATCTTCTTTTCAGTCGAGGGAAATAAATAAATAAATGTTAGACTTAAGCAGTCTTTTAGGAGGACTATGCTTGACAGGGGCAACAATTGTAGTCACCATTAGGACTCTAATAAAACCATTAATGTCAATTTTGCTGCATTATAGATCAGCAGAGCAGGCAGCGGATTCAGAAGGGAGTTAAAGATCGCAGGACAAGACCAAGTCTGGTTATCGGCAGGTCTGTCATGATGCATTAGGAGAGGAAACCTTCTTTCAAACCTCATTACAATGTGAAAATGATCATAAAAAATGGCATTCAGCTTGAGAGCTCATTGTTGCTTATCAGTAAGAGCTGAAATAAACTTTCACACATTTAATTAAAACTAAAGATCAAGCTCAATCAAAACAAAATGTTTTCATAATCATTTACAGCTTCTGCCAAGGAATAATAATAAAAAAATAAACATTTTATTTATATCACAGTTCAGACTTTGTTTCTCAGAATTCTGAGATATAAACTTAGAAATACAAATGTTAACTTGCAATGTCAAGATATAATTTGTTCTAAGAAGCAATTATTTATTTTTAGCTTTGAGTTTACATCATTGCAAAGTTTGCATTAAAAGAAAAAAGTCTAAATTTTAAGGAAAAAATCAGAATTGCAAGAAAAATGTCACAATTACCCTTTTTAAGTAGTAATTACCAAAGTGGTTTTGGACTACACTGACTTTAATCTTATGGACAATACCATAATTGAGAAAAACCTATCATACATTTTTGTAACCAACTATCCCTTAAGCCAAAGTTTAAACTATGAATTACTAATAAATCATAATACAGGTCTTTAAAGAGAAAAATGCAGACCAGAGCAGCCAGGATAAAACAGAAGATGGCTTTAGTTTTCTAGAAGGACGTGGCTTTCAAAAGATGTTCTAGTGATGTAACCTCAGAGACAGCAGGTTAATGTGTCGTGTTGTTTTTATGAATTACAGATATAACAATAAAATCTATGTACACTCTACAGACTGAGCCATAATAGAGTCTGGCACGCCAGACCCCCTCCTCACCAGACCAGTGAGTTCAAACCCCCATTTGGATAAAAGTCAACATTCATTTTATTCCCGCCAACGCTCTTTGTCACCAAACAAATGACTCCAGGAGTACAACAGAGCTCTAATGGGTGAGAGGGAACATCAGGCGGGGATATTTTTGTCAGTGTGAAGGGTCTGCGAGGTGAGAGCTAATCAAAGACAGAAAAATAATAATATGACAAATCCGGACCATTATGAGAGCCAAGGATGAGGAAAAGGTCAGGCATTCGCTCAAGGCAGGAGGGCTGTGGAGGAGTGGAATCAGTTGACGCAATTGGCCCATTCTTCAACTACCGGCTCTTTGGACCTCTGGACTTTTTCAAATGAAACCCTAAAACACACTTTTATTTGGTTTGGCTGCAAACAAGGTTGGCTGCAAACAAGGTCAGTCTTTTTCTGAACCAACAAATGCCATTTCCACTAGGGATGCTTAGATACCACTTTTCCAGTACTCTCCAATACCAATAGCCTTATTTTTTGTATACCGAGTACCGATACCGGTATTTTCATTGTATTTGTAAATTTTTTTAAATATCAGGTAGAGAAACCAACAGAATAATGTTAGTTGGTTAATTTAATTTATCAAATAGATATATCTTTCACACTTAATTATGCCCATTGAAAAGTATTTTACAAGTACTTTCACTTAATTTTTTGCTCTATGATACATCATCTTTAATTTAATAGCATTAGAGCTGCTCCACTGTAGCAGTTCAGTACTGTAATCATTAGGGATGCACCGAAATTTCGGCCACCGAAAATTTTCGGCCGAAAATGGCCTTTTTGGTTTTCGGCCGATAGACTTTTATCACCGAAACAACACGGCCGAAATGTTGTGATGACGCAAACAGAAACCGCGACCTGCACGTGCACCTGCATAGCCCAGACCACGAGCTCCACGCAACATTCACTTAACACCAGTGAGAACATTCTCTCTCTTCGTATTCCTTTATTCGCAGCAGTAAAGCATCTCCTAAAGAGATTAAGACGGACCACGAAGTAAAAACAAAGAAAAGTACAGTCTTATAGAGTCTGTTAGCACACGTCTCATTGAGATCTTTTCGGATCCTCTGCACTTCATCGCGAATGTGCTTGATCCGCGTTATAAAGACCATTACTTGGATGCGGAAGTAAGGCAGCGCGCACGAGAAATGATCCAGGCCGCGCTGGATGCGGAGAACCCGCGTGGAGACGGAGAAGCGCAAAGCGCAGGAGACAGATCAGAGCGCAGAAAAAAAGACTGGTCTCTGCACCAGATGAGTGGCATGCACCATCGGTGTCTGATATGTTCAGTGAAATTCTGCAAGAAAGTGCCTCAAATAATAATAATACGTTGGCTATTTTGTTCTTAGGCTACTATATATATACACACACACACACACACAAACATACATACATAATATCAGATTGTAGCCATATTTATGCTAGATTTCTGCTTTAATTTGATAAAAATGTTTATTTATGCCCTGGTCCTATTTAAATACACTCTCTCAAATATTTCTCAAATGTCAGGCAGATGACAAGCTCAACTGCTCAACAGCTAGATGGTTATCTGTCTGAAGTCCCCATCCCCAGAAGTGATAACAGTCTTGCCAACTGGAGAAGTAATGCACTTTCTAGTCCTACAGAGAAAAATTTCAAATGCACTTCACCTAAATGCACTTTGTTTTTATGAGAGAACTGTTCATTTTAAAACCTTTCTGCAGGCCAGTAGGCCTGTACATTATTATTAAATATACACATGAGTGGGATACATTTTTAGTTTGAATTTTATTTTATACTGTGCTTGTTGCAATGATTGTTGCAATGTGCTTAATAAATATTTGCATCATTTGTAATTATGTATTTTTATGTTTTTTTTTTTTAAATAAGTAATGTAATTGTAATTATCTTTGAAACTTTAATTAGGGCTCAAGCCTGGAGGGCGAGAGCCCTATTGTTTTCCTTAGGATTATTTGTTATTTTTATTATTATTATTATTATTATTATTTATTATTATTATTTTTCTTCAAGGTTTCGGGGGCTTTTGGGGCCCTTAACATGCTTAAAAAGTCTTGAAAATTGGCACACACATTGGAACCTGCGGCCATTAGGGCCGGGCAGAGACTGATACACGGGCGTGGCACAGGGGCTCTACAGCGCCCCCTGGAATATGGAGGGCCATATATCATACATACTTGCACATAGACATACGAAACTCGGTACACATATAAAACTTATCAATACAAACAACTTTCGTATTGCATATCATAGGCTCCGCCCAACAGGAAGTTGGCTATTTGGGGTTTATTATTCATATTTGTCGTCAAAGTTGTGGGGGCTTTTGGGGTCCTTAACATACTCAAAAACTCTTGAAAATTTGCACACACTTTGGAATCTGTGGCCTGAAGGAGCCTGCAGAGGCTGAGACCTGGGCGTGGCACAGGGGCTCTACGGCGCCCCCTGGATCACAGTTATAAATGTTGATGTATAGCTCACACATACTTGCACGTATTAATATCAAACTCAGTACACATATAGATCTCATCGTGCTGAACAACTTTCGTATTGCATGTCATAGGCTCCGCCCAACAGGAAGTCAGCTATTTAGAGTTATGTAAAAAGCGCATGCTCTGGAATTTGAAATACTTGTCATAGGTTTTTTTGTCGATTGCCACCAAACTCGGTCAACATGATCTCAAGACATTGGGGATGAAAAATTGCCAGGGGATTTTTGATATCTCGAACGGTTTGCTCGTGGCGAGGCGTTGAAATTATGGCGAGAAATGAGAAACAGGGAGTGTCTAATACCATCCACATACATTTCCTGATTTTAATCAAACTTCATCAGATTATTCGTTATATGATGTCGATCGCATATATGTGACTATTAGGAGTCAAAGTTATAGCGCCACCAACTGGCAGCAGGAAATGTGTCATTTTGAAAATGCTTTGAATTCAGCATCTTATTTTTACTTGATTTGCTTCAAACTTCATCAGAATAATGTTAAAACACAGCCGATATAAATCTGCTGGGGGGATATTGATATCTAAAAATATTGTTGCCGTGGCAACATGTCAAACTGGAATACTTCTCAGGTGATTTTGAGGCATATAACATGCTTAAAATTTCATCAAACTCAGAACACATATCAGTATTTATGATAACTAGACACTGGCAAAAGTTCATAAGAGGGCGTGGAAGAGGCACTCTATAGCGCCACCTTTTGTCAAAAGTGGGGGGGTTAGTTTTAGCTACAGACACCAAACTCGGTACAAAAATTGTTCTTATCAAGACAGACAACTTTCTAATTCACAGTTATCAGCTACGATCAACAGGAAGTCAGCTATTTTTATTTGAATGTGGATTTTTTTTTACATTTAGCTGTGAATTAATGCATACTGCTCAGAGAAGAGTAATACTATACACACCAAACTTTGTCTACATGATGCCAAAACATTTTAAACAACTTAAATTGCCAATGGATTTTGGATAGCTTGAACGGTTTTGTCGTGGTGATTTTTTTAAATGACAGTAAAAATGGAATTATTAATTTTCCTGCATTTTTAAATTCCAAACACTTCAAAACTTTTTTTCATACAGATGGAAATGTCATTCTGAGGAAATATGCATAGTTTCATGACTTTACAACACTGTATGGATAACAGAAAATTAAAAAAACTGTCAGACATCTCATCTCACTCTGTCCCTGTTTGAGTGTGTGTGCTTAGACTTCCATTGTCTGAGAGAAATAGCGCCCCTACAGGTGCAATTCCCGCAAAAAAAAAAAGAAAAAAAAAGGGAGGAGACTCTCTTTTATTTTCACTTTTAAATCGGTTAAAATACAAATAAATACTTAGATTTAATTCACACTGACAAGCTAAACCAACATAAATGATTATTACCAGGTCAGGGCTCATTAATAATTGATGTATGGTCAGTGATACGTGAGAAATACGAGAGATTAATCACCGCTCTGAGGATGAGCGTGTGGAATGACGAGCTCAGAAAAAAACGAGTTTATTCTTGTTTTATAGCTTTTCAAATTAAAATATTGCAGCGATATCACACAATTCACCAATTAGAACACACCAAGAGCTAAATTCAGATGTTTTTGAACTGTTTGTGTGAAAATGAAATATTTGCGGCTGCCTATATCTGAAATCACTGCCTCCGATCAGCGCGCACAGTGTCACGATGTCAAAACAAGCGAATTTATTCTTGTTTAAGAGCTTTTTAAAATAGAATATTGCCACAAATGCACACAATGCACCCATTATAACACAACTAGAGCTTAATGCAGGTGTTTGTGACCCGTTTAAGTGTGCAAGACTATTTGAAAGTGCGACTGGCAGAATAACATATCTCTCGAGCTGCAGGATTCTGCCTTTCGTCGTAAGAACGAACACTTCACGGACAAGATTATTTCAAAATACATAATAGCTTGTTTAATATAAACGAAAACAGCCACGTGAACATAAACTGTTGAGAAATAAATCTGAAGTGGATCTACTGGATTTTAATATTAAGTGACCGCATATACCAGCTGCTTCTGTCTTCAATTTTAATCTATATAAAAAATTGAACTCATTCATCTTGGCTGCTTTTTTAATGTGTGTACGTATTTATTTATTATTTTGCTCTAACAAGAATTAATCTATATTTAATTAAATCAATTACATTTGATTTTACATTTGATTTGTCCATTTCTGCATCTAAACGCCTAAAAACCTAAAACATGCTCTATTATACTATTGTTAGCAATTTCTTTATCGTCCAATTTATCTGGTGTACACACTTTATTTTCATAATAAACTCGTTTGTTAGATTATACACAGTTATAGTGGTCTATAATAAATATTGACAGGTTTTATTCAAGCTGTTTAGAATGATTGCCATAGTCTAATTTTTAAAAATGTAAATCCCCCCAAAAAAAAAAAAAAAAATGTAAATAAATAAAAAACATTGGAAAAGAATAACTTGTACTTTTTTATACATTTTGTATAGTTTCATAGTTTATGCATTATAGTTATAAAAACAAACAAATTTAGCCACTCACATAGAAATCTTAGGCCTTATCCTTTTCTGACAGTTTTAGGGATTTTTAAAAATCCTAAAAAACCTTATTTGTGCTGCAAATAATAATTTCAAACTAATTTGATACTGACCTCTGACATCCTGTGACATGATATTTATTTTAATTTACATAATCTCATGGATGTAACAGTAAATCTGTTCAGCTCACAGATCAAGACTAAGCTGTAATGCAAGCAGAACTTTCACAAATGCTTTTAGGTCAATAAAATCATTACAAAACACTTACAAATCATTTAAGGGATTTGATAACACTGTAAAATAATGTCTAATTTGTTAACATTAGCAAATGCATTGATAACACTTTATAATAACTGCACTCATTAGTAAATAGCCAGTTCATGCTTCATAAAGCCTTGTCCCAATATTAATAGTCAGTAGTAAGCAGTTTATAAATACAGCTATAAATAGCTCATTTATTAAAAAGGAGAGTAAAGGGTCAGTTATCTTCCTATGAAAAATAAAAAAATAAAAATAAACAAACAACAACACAGATTGATACAGAACTCAGAAATGTTATTGTGGATTTATGATAAACTCAGCCTGTAAATGAATTCATTCTCCTCCAAGAAGACACAAGTAGTTCACACCAAACTTTTTTAACATGAAGCCATATACTGAAGATGTTAAATTGCGAATGGGTTTAGGATACCTTAAATGGTGTGGCCATAGAGATTTATTAAAGTAACATAAAAAAAATACCATAGTTATTTTACTATATCTTTAAAATTTTTAATTCCAACTCTTCATAATTTTTTATATACCTAGAAGTCATCATTTGAAGGAAGCACAGTAAGTTTCATAGCTTTATCATTTTCAAGAGCCAGCATAAAATTAAAACTATCATAACATATAAATCAAGCTGGCAATTCTTAGTACCAATAATGGCCACCAGATGGAGCTATAGGATCACTTTTAAATAATTATTGTAGAAACAAGTATGATTTAAATCATTTATAGAAATCTTTCAAAGAAAAATAATATGAATTTTATGTATTTTACTGATAAAATGACCCTCACTTAATTAGAACAACATGCTGAAGTATTGTGAACTGTATATTAAGAATAATTCTTTATAGGCTTTATGGACAGATACGTTTTGAGTGACTCTTGAAGGATCAGCACCACATCCTCTTTTACCACTGTTTAAAGAATGTATCTTACAGTACAGGTGCGGATGAATTTTGAATAGCTTGAATGGTTTTGTCGTGGTGATTTTTTGAAATAACAGTAAAAAAGTAACCAGTAAATGTCTTTTATTTTTTTAAGTGCAGCTTCTAAACACTTCAAAAAAATGTACACATAGAAGACAAGTCATTCTGAGGAAATATGCATAGTTTCATGACTATACAACACTATATGGATGATAGAAAATTAAAAAAACTATCATACATCTGATGTCACTCTGTCCCTCTGTCACTGTGGGTAATGTGTGTGTGTGTGTGTGTGTGTGTGTGTGTGTGTATGTGTGTGTGTGTGTGTGTGTTAAGTGAATTAGGTGTGAAACTATCAGGGAGCATTTAGTCTCCAGCGCCAACATTTTACAGAACTGCCACTTTCCTGGAGTCTCAGAATTACTCGGTGTCAGGTTCTGAGAGATCTAAGATTCCAAAAAATGATTTGATTAGAATACCATGAAGTATTGTGAAATACTATATATTAAGACTTTATATATAGGCTTTATGAACAGATTAGAGTGACTCATGAAGGACCAGCACCACCTCCTCTTGTCCGATGGTTTGAGGAATATATCTTCCAGAATCTGGGATTAAGATTTAGGAGCTCATTTTTATTCCACCTCCTTTCCTGAAAGTCTGTCTTGCAGAATTGACTAAAAATTAATCTTCACATTAATTCCTAATTATTTTGCAATTATTTTTGTCAGTTCTTCTTGACCTGTTTTTTTTTTTTCTTCTTCTTTTCTGACCTCATGACCCAGTCAGCATTTTTGTACAATGGTCAAGTCTTAACTTATCCATTTCTGTATTGCATTTGTGTTTGATATTTCTCATGGGTATTTCATAATTTTCGACTTTGAGTTAAAACAGTTTGAGTTAAAACTCTTTTTTAGCGCATTTCATCTGTAAAAGAAAACAGCCTAATAATTCTGCACATGAATATAAGGAGTTTTTCTCTTCCAGCTTTCCTGGACTATTGTATAGCACTCATAAATGATTAAATAAAAAATAATGGTAGTTATTAAGATTGATATGGTTTGGAATTGGTAAAATGTGCTTGGAAAAAAATCACAATAAAACAATGTTTTAATGTTTAAGTTTGGAATATTAACTGACATAAATTAATGCTATATAAATATTGTTCATGTTAACATAATGTTTATAAATGAAATCTTATTGTAAAGTGTTACTAAATATATATATATATGTTTGGGGAATATATATATATATTGTTCTGTGAATGTGATTTTAAAGTCTAGATGATTCGGATTAACCCTTTAACCGCCATATCCTTTAAAACCTCACTGCCAGAGGGATATTGTGAATGCATGTGCCCGCTGGGCACAGTTTACCTGATGCCACCGGGGTGGCGATGGCATTGGTGGCTTGAGCCCGCCATCGCTGCTTGCAGCTATATTATTAATTTATGCAATTGCAATGTCTTAATTTTAGTAAAGTTAGTACACGGTCATAGCAATAAATGCAATGGTACTAATAATTCACATAATTTCTTTCGGTGTTTCGGTTTCGGTTTTCGGCCTTGGATTTCTCTTTTTCGGTTTTCGGTTTCGGCCAAGAATTTTCATTTCGGTGCATCCCTAGTAATCATGTATTTTGCTGTAATAATGCAGGGAACCACTTGTTAAAAACCTTTCAGAAATCTAAGTAGCGTTTTTTTTCATCTGAAACGTGCTGCAATTTATGTTCAATAGTGACTCAGTATAATACAGAAACACTCATGAAGCAAGCAAAACATGCACAATGCGTTTTCTACATTGTTTGTGCTTTGATTTGAACAAAAACAATGAATCAGTGTGTTGCGGCTGACACAGGACAACATACGCTACTTGCGTTCAGTGGATACTCTCCAAAATGTCGCAAAGTATTCTCATTGCTTCGTAAAATTGCTGTTGAACCCCTGATGTCAAATGGATTATTTTACTGATCTCTTTGCTACAGTAGGTTTCTGGACGTTGATCATGTAAGGACCCTTGCTGTCTATAGGAGGGTCAGAGAGCTCTCAGATTCCATCAAAAATATCTGAATTTGTGTTCAGAAGATGAATGGAGGTCTTACGGGTTTGGAACAACATGACCTCCACTAATTAATGACAGAATTTTAATTTTTTTGGGTGAACTATCTCTTTAACATATTGGCTATTCATTAATACTTATAAAGCACCTATTCTGCATGACCATATCCTACATCCCTAATACTACCCAATACCTAAACTTAACAACTACCTTATTAACTATTAATAAGCAGCAAATTGGGAGTTTACGGAGGCAAATGTCGAAGTTAATGGTTTGTTAACATCAAGAACTGAACCTTAAAATAAAGTGTGACCAAAGTGACCTCAGCAGAAAAAACTAACAAAGGCATGATGTGAGCAAGGGCGAGTGATGAAGAAGTGAAGGGGGAACAGCTGAGCCGGGTCACAACTAACTGCCTCTCTAAATCCTGAGATCCACGTCTTTCTATGACAGAAAGCTGGTGACATCAAAGCCCTCCACAAGTTTCCATGGAGATGCCTCTTGTCATCTTGGAAGGCTTCTATCACGGCTGGCTCTTATATGTGCTGGATGAACAAGAGCAGACCGTCAGATGACTATGACTCGAACCACGAGACAGGAGCTCAGCTGTCTCACTGCTGTCTCTCCTACTATAAAACATGTGGAATGACAAGACTTGGAAACTACCAATAATCTGGTATTCAAGAGAATTTCATCAGGTTAAACGTCATTCTGGATTTTGAAAAAAAAAAATGTTATGGTGTTTATACGAGACGTTTTGTCTGCTGAACAGACTGAATGTTGTGGTATGTACAGCAGTACAATCCATTCTTCTTCTACCCTCAAATCCTAGTTTGAATGAATAACGTCTATACACTATGTTGACCTAACTAAACATAAATGGTTCTTCAAAATGACGTCCACTAGTTCATCATAACCAAATTCATACTAAACTGATCTTTTTTTCTCAGTCTTTTAAATAAGAGTTTGATGTATTCATTTCAGTACTAAAACTTCCTCCTCAGTCCAAAAAGATCATATGTCAAAACAAAGCAACAGAAATGGCTAGTTTCCAAAATTGTTTATCCACACACAAAAAAAGTCTTAATTAAAACAAAACATATCCAGTTCAAGGATTAAAATTTAAAATCATGAAACATTTAATGTAAAACTCTAAGTACCTTATAGAAACCTTATAATTTTAAGTGCACTTTGAAGACAAAAATTAAATCATATCAAATTACTGTGCAAATCCTAACCCTACAATAAATCATCTGGTATTTTCTTAATTGAACAAAGACATAATTAAGTACTGAAGCAGAATGCACAGATATTAAAATTCTGGCAAAATAAGCAAATAATAAATTTTAGATGACCAATAAATTACTTATAGTAAAATTATAGACTATTTTGCCTAAATAAATCAAACAAAAAACACTACAAAACTAAAAACAATAATGTAAATGTGACAAGTTTAGAAAAATGTAATACATTCATGTACATTATGAAAATGGACACTAATTTTAAGATTTACTTAAAACTACATTTAACAGTGTTATTATATTATTAATATTTTATAAAATCATATATGCTAAAAGCTTACTTATGGTTTTAAATGAGTGTCAGATGACGGCAAAGCTAATCTAAATGTAAAAATAGCAGAAATCAGCAATTTCCACAATTAAATAGCACAGACTGATACCGAAATTGTGGCTGCACAATTCATCGAATTTCGAATCACGATAACAAGTTGTCAGTTGCAATGCCACAATTAGTTAATTGTTCAAAAGCGGCAATTAATCATTCAAAATCCACTTATTATACTTATTATATATTGTTATTTTGGGTGCTTAAGATGCTTTTTTTTTCTACATGTTACCTTAAGGGGTTTTTCCCATTATTTTAATTTTAGTTTTAGTATAACATTATAATACCATTCATATTTTTATCTTTGTATAATTTAAAGAAGAAACCAATCCGTTGCATGCTTGTTTAGTTTCATATAAAAATACGTTATGCAGTTGCATCAAACAATGGTACAAACATCATTCAATGTAAATTGTGGTAATCTTAATTAATAATCGCAATTACAATTTCAAGGGAATAATCGACAGTTCTTATTCTTGTCATAATCGTGCAACCCCAATTAAAATGGAAATCAGTGTTGTTTTTCAAAACATAGCTAGGTCAGGAACCCACACAATCCTCATCTTTTCATATCAGAGCTAGTTAATTTAACTAACAGAGTCTTTTCAGCCGTTAATTACACTGTGTGAATCGGCACGCCGCTGATAGCTGTCAATCAACAGGTGTAAACAGCTTCAGTAAATCAAGAGGATTGCACTTCAATTCACTTACTGACTGCAGCGAGGAGGACAATCTCAGCCTGTCATACGGATACAGGGTGACCTTGACAGGCTTTAGCTCGAGCCTGCAGGCCTCGCTGATCCTCTGAGCGGCTCACACACACACACACAGCAAACGCTCGATGTGAAAACACACAGTGAATATGAAAACGCTCAGCTCTCCGAGTGTCTCAGTATCCATGGTGAATCAGAGCATTACCTAACTCCCTCTGAAGTAGGCTGACGGAGTCTGAGCTGCATCAACCGTCTGAAATCGGCATCTGCACAGCACGCTGAATATTAATCGCCTCTCCCTCCATGACGTGACGGACGTGGATGCTGCACGTCAAAAACAGAGTCAGACCCGCTTACAAAAAGACCAGTAAAGCTGGACACCAGCATATGCAGTTTTTACATGCTTGTGTCTACATCTGATTTCGGTAACACTTTATAATAAATGCATGCTATTAATCATTAGTTAAGCATTAGTCAACAGTTAATTCATCATTTATAAAGCATTAATAGACATTTCTAAGCAGTTTATAAATACAGATATAAATGCTTTATATCTGATTTAAAAGCATATCTATAATGTATTTAATAATAGATTTTTCATACTTTATTAATGATCAATTTATCATTTCTAAATTAAGTATAGCATTATTTACACACCAGTAATTAAGGAGTTGTCAATGGTTCATAAGATAACTTAGAAATTGTAAGTAAATGATTAATAAACTATTTAAATGTGCATTCATCTTTTTATTCAGACATATAGTAATAGTTACTTATAGTGTTAATACATGGTTTATTAACATGTATTTCTACTGTAATTCAGGGTTAATAAAGGCAGTTATAAAACACATGTAGTTGTTAGTTAACTATTTTGTGAGCTCATCTAAAGTGAGGACTATTTATGCCTTGTAAAGCTTTTACAAATGAGATTTAAAGGCTGTTAATATTTCTATGTTCTGTATCACTGTGTGGTGTTTGTTTCCGTTTTTTGTTTAGAAGATAACTGAGCCTTTAAATATCCTTTATAAATGCTTTACAAGGCATAACTAGTCCTCACTTTAGATGAGTTCACATAAATAGTTAACTGACCATTACTAAATGCTTTATAACTGCCTGAATTTACTACATTTCCTGTGATCTTATGAATCACTGGCAACTCCTAAATAACTGGTTTGTAAATAATGCTATACTTCATTGAGAAATGATAAATTGATCATGAATAAAGTATGAAAATACAATTATTAAACACATTATAGATATGCTTTTAAATCAAGAATAAAGCATTTATATCTGTATTTATAAACTGTCAATTAATGCTTTATAAATTATGAATTATCTGTTTACTAATGCTTAATTAATGATTAATTGTGTGCAGTTATTATAAAGTGTTACCCAGATTTCTTTTTACAAAAGGAGTGTAGGGAGGGTATGGTACCGAACACAATATTTGATTTCTTATGGCCTGCCGTTATTACTGCAACCTGTAACTCGCAGGTGTTCCTAACGACTGTGAGACAGCCAAGACTAATGGAATCAATTAAAACAGCAGACAGAGTCCAGCCTAGCGGCACACACCTATCCTCAGCATCAAACGCTGCCAGAAAAACAGAGCGAGTGAAAGAGGGAGTGATGAAGATATCATGGAATCAGGACAAAAGCACTCAGATGTGAAGCCCAGGCCTCTCAGTGCAGTTCTGTGCTGTTTACTACCTCAAAATGGCCATAATAAAAACTCCCAGAAGGCTTTCCTTGCTTTTTCCCTGGCAACTTCTGAAAACCTGTGCCAGGGTCCACTGGTTTATGCTCTGAACCTGTAGCCTGAAATACGGCACTGCTCTTATACAGCCACCACACGTCTCCCCACTGACAGCCCTTCATCTATAATTCAGCGGCTGAAATTTTTTGACTTGTTGGATTATTTAAGCATGGCACATTTCTCAGGCTGTGGACCCTGTGATCTCAAAATGTCACTTTATTGCCTGTACGGTCCAGGGAATCTTGGGGGAACTGGGGCAGGAGGGGCGGCAGTCGCACATTTTAAGGTGAAATACAGCTTCAACATACTAGATGGCACTTCAAAAACAGAATCATAGGTGTGGCGCTGAAATAAAGCAATACAGGCACTGTTTTATCAGCATGTATGTATGCATGTATGTTTCAGCACAAAGGATGGTACTCTGGGACACTTCATCTACAGTGATATCAATATTTTAACAGTTTTGTCTGCATTTGCGCAGAAGATCTGGACCACAGGCTTTGAGATCTGCTGATGTCTAAAATTTAGGTCAAGTAAACTATATAGTAAGAAGCAAGATAAGTAACGGAAACAAAATAGCTAAGTTGCCGACATTGAGTTGATGTTTTTTGCCAGAAAGTTGCCTAATTTCACACCCCCTACATGTGTCACGATCCACAAGTATGAAATTGTTTTAAGTTTTAATAGCGTCCACCTCTAGAGGCGGGAAGTTTTATTAATTTCCGTAAATCAGTTCCTTCAAACTTTCAATGAATCAGTTCAACAAAGATCAGCAAAGGTTAAGTCATTTATTAACTCGAAAATGTTCAATGTCCGAGGACATTTTAGTAAACATTTGATTTGTTGATTATTGAAGCTTATTATATATATATAAATGTAAAAATACATTTAAGTTAAATATAATAAATAAAATTAAATCATTGTGTTCATTTAGTGACAAAATATGCCTTTTACAGTCTACTCCTACTTGCATTTATATATATATATATATATATATATATATATATATATATATATATATATATATATATATATATATATAGTGCTGTCAATCGATTAAATCGCAATTAATTGCATGTTTATCATGAGTTAAGTCATGACTTATCGCAACTCAATCGCACATTTTTATCCGTTCTAAATGTACCTAAAATTATGGACCCCCGCACATGACATGCAAGAAAGAAGAAATTGTGTGCACAATTTACTAATTTGTTCTCTCAATTTATAAACTGTGTGCATGATTTAGCCTGCTATTTTTTCCTGCATGCAATGTGTGGGGCTCCATCCCAAATTAATACTTTTCAAGTTTTTAAAACTCTAATCAGCATGGGCATGGACAAATGCTTTATGCAAATGTATGTTTATTATTAGTGAAACTATAGTCAACATAGAGCATGGAGACTAGACATGTTTCATAGGTCATAGATGTTTTTCAAAAGAACTTGTTAATGTCTATAAGACACATAAAAAAACAGCAACATAGAAATACCAGGTTCCCGTTACCTACTTCTCTTTCTTTCCACTGAGCAATTTACTTACAAGCCTGTTTACATTATTTGCAGGACAGGGCAACTCACTTCTGAACATGCAAATTGTACATTTATTATTTATTATTACATTTTTTTGCCTCTCTGTGCCCATACTGTAATTTGATGCAGTCAAATTCTCAATAAAACAGTTTTCATTGTTATATTTTACAGTTTATGTTGTCAGACAACCTAATTAATATGAAATAGTGACTGAAACGCAGCACGTTAAGACTACCCTAGCTCTACCTTCTAATACGTTAATCTGAACAAAAATCTTGATTTTTTTTATTGAGTCGTCGTCTGATGGAATCAAATAAAATAGCTAAAGGCAATAGCTGTGTTGTGATTTCGACTATACTTGCATCTAAAATTAGAGAAGCAATGATCTGGGCTGCAATCCTAAAAGCAACGTAAGCTTAAGTATACATCTTACACCCATTGAAACCAATGGAGCTATGATCAACTTAAGCTTACGATGCTTTTGGGAAATACAGCCCTGCTTTAACTAAAAGAGCTGCTCCTCTCAACCGCCTGCTGAACAGTTCAGACGCAAAACTTGGTGCGTTTGTACATTTATGTATTATGTATTATTGCTTGGCGCTGTTTAGAAAAAAAAAATCTCTGAATCACCAACTTGGCAACACTGTCAGAATCTCCGTCTTTAAATAAATACATATTTATTTTTTTTATTAATTAATGCATTTTTTAAGGCTTAACTGCAGACAGCCGTCCTCTCAAGCATGCTCTTTAGAGACATCTATTGTGTCTGTCTACTGTAATATATAGTCCAGGTTATTTGATCCCCATACACTTGACTACTGTAAACACCAAACAAAAGCCCAAGTCCTAAAAGTGTGCAGAACATGAGCCAGTCTGTTATTTTGTCCGATCTCTGCACGAGTTGAAAGCACAGCTCTCTTCCAGTCACAGAGGAAGTGATGTAATTGATCAAACAGCCACAATACCCAGTAGATCTTTTTAGAACCTCTTTGAGCCCATCGCCAGCTGAATTATGGGATTTGAATGTGCGCATACCAACCAGCGCGGCTCAAATGTGTGGGCCTGAGAACAAAATAATCAGGGCAATGGTAGCCATAGCAACAGACAGAGTACCTTCCTCCTGTGGGAATACTCATCGATGGCTGTTCCTCTACAGGTGTAGGCTCTATGAGTGCTGTAGGACCTTCTTCGCCGAGGCGGTTTGTCTTTAAAGCTCAATATAATAGCTTTTCAAATCCGCTTTGCAATACACGCTTGTTGGACTAGATGTAAATAACACTCCCTGAGCATAAAACGACACGGGTTCTCATGCAAGAAAGCCTGTTTTCCATAAGAACTGGGACTAGGATTCTCCAGCATGGTAAATTTATGTAACATATGCGCAAGCGTATATTATGCATGTACATATGCTCCTGCAATCCCATTAAAAGATCTATGAGCCAGATCACTTTAATCTTTTGGTCAGTGGTGATGTATTAGGTGTGGAACACTGGGTCGTTTTTATTAAAGCGTTTAATAAAACCTTAGATAAGAACTACAACTACATGTCCACTTTTCCACAAGCCCATAAAGTGTGTATTTAATCATCTTAAAGAGGCAGTACACCCAAAAATCATTCATTCTGACATTTTTTACTCACCCATGTCATGACCTTTCTTTCTTCTGTGGAACATGAATGGCATCATGGCAACAATATAAAGTGTCTATGAATAGAGATTTCGCTATTTTGTGTACATTATGGTGTGTAAATACAGTTGAACAGTGTAGTACTGCTTAAAGCTGCGGTAGGTAACTTTTGACGCTCTAGCGGTTAATAAACAGAACTGCTTGTGTCTTGCGGAAGAACATCGTAGCCGGAACTACTTCTCTCTGTTTATGTCTATGAAGAATCACAAAGGTACTGGGTTACTCTGCCGCAGCAATCTAAAATAGTCCGAATATAAACACTTATTATAGGTGCACCCTAGTGATTCAGGACAAGCCAAAAACACGGTTTGGAAAATGGATTCATGGTGTACTCGCTTATTATATAAATTTTTCTACATTTTGAACACAAACAAAGTTACGGACCGCAGCTCTGATTGGTTATTTTTTACCGGGAGCGATGAAGTTTCTGCAAATGGCAATAGGACCACTGGGAGGAGCCAGAGGAGCTTGATTTTTTTCACAGATTATCTGTCTCATATACTACTGTCAGGACATAATGACAGGTTTAATAAATATGTAAAAAAATATTTTTTTACAAAAGTTCCCTACAGCACCTTTAAAGCAAATAAAGCCTGGGACTTGCTTCATGTACAAAAATAATACAATTAATTATTTTATATTAATAATTATTTTTAATGAAGTCATCAAAAAAGATACTTTTAGGCATGTACAAGATTAGTCAACTGAACGATACTGCTGTTGCAAATCGACAATAAAAACAATAGTAGTTTAAATTATTCTATTTTTACAAAGGCTACGTAAAGAAAATCTGTTAATTCTACATTTAAAAAAATAATACATTATTTATAATGTATAATAATTTTATTAATCATTGAATAACCGCTGCTCCTAATCTACACTGGACATACTTTCATTTACTTTTTTTTTCACATTTATGTTTTGCTTTATTTATTTTTTTCCAAACATACATTCAAAAATGATCATGTTAATGTTACATTTAAAAATAATACATTGTTTTGAAAATTTTATACCTGGAACAGAAAACATCATCAGATGTCAAAATCTCATATTTAGTTGGCTTATAATTCTTAACATACAATGGGCTTGATTTTTTACTAGAAAAGATTAATAATTAATAATTATTTTATTAGTAATTGAATACACAAATAAATTACACACAATGGGTCTCATTCATGAAACACGAGCAGAACTAATTTTTGTGTAAATCGTGTGTAAAGTGGTTCTGTCGTAAAATTTCGGATTCATTAAAATGTTCGTATTTTCCAAATGTTAGTTGGTACGAAAGAAATCTACACCTGCTCCCAGCTACGCGTAAATAGTGCGTTTAACATCTGAACATTTTGCTCATTAATACGGCTGCATTTTAATTCACCTTAATCGGGTACATATTTACACAGCATTTTGAAAAAAAAATATTATATAAAGTAATTACATACGGTTTTTCTTTTTACTTTTATTATGAGAGTAGCCTAGTAGTATGTAGATATGCTCGATGATGATGGTGGTCCTCCTCCAGTTTGAATACGATTTTTTCGAAGTGAACTAATTTGTTTTTTTGCTGTCAAGCTTCATGTCGAACCATTTTCTTTTCACTTCTGGGACTGTTCGATTAACAGAAGAAACTCCATTAACAGCATCTGTAATATGCTGCCTAGCTTCCTTTTTTTAGGACCTGATAGTACGCCACTATGTACGCTTGAAAATAAAATGTGGCGTTTTGAATGAACTTCTGATAATAAAACTTCAATTTCTGCAGCTGAGAAATTGTTATTTTTCATTCGCTTTTGAGAAGAGACGTTGAAATCCTTCATTTGGTGTCATAATATGATGCTCATATATAGTTGTCTGTCGGATTTAATGGGCGGGATTTATGGTAATTGAGAATGAGCGTGCACGCGCGTCCCATTTACGACTGATTGGAATTCATTAACACACACACACATTTCACTATCACATCTGACGTTTACGAAGTATTTGTGAATCAGGAGAAGGGTTTTCGGGAAGGTCTCTTTACGCGCAAATCACTCCCATATTTACTCATATATTTACGAATGTTTCATGAATGAGACCCAAAGTTAGTAAACTCATTATTTAATGATATATTTTTTTTTATCAATAATACATTTGGTATCAGATTGTGATTCCCAGAATCAGACTTTGTGGTGTCAAAAAATTCCCACTCTTACCCTCAATATGGACCAATGAATTACAGTGCACAGTAAGAGTAGGAATGTGCATTAAGAAAGCAATAGGGTCTATTCTGCTTCATGTTGACTTTAAAGTGCTGCACATTTTCCTGTTTTCACATACACACTTTTTATTCTCCATAAGATTCACCTTTATTTGGCCATTTTGTTTTCTTTGCATATCAACAAACTCATCTTGAGTGGTCGAGTGCAGTGACCCGACCAGCTGTTGGAAATATTTTCATCTATGCACGTATATCCCATGCTGGATTTTCCCCCAAAGTTGTTTTAGTTCTGCAGAGAGTTGAAATCACCAATCTGGTAAGGAGCCAATGCACCGCTGCCCTCATCTTGCTGGAAACAGCTCTAAGCGTCTTAGACAAATCTTTTTCCTCTCCTCCCCGACACCCTCATGAAGAGCGAGCCGCGTCCAGGTTCGCCTGAGGATCAGAGGTAGACAGAGGGAATGGAGGAAATCAAGCAAGACCGCACTGTTTATTTTCCGCCAAACGCTGAGGAGAGAGATAAACACACGCAGAGCGATCTGTGAGAGGATGGCTTTGGTACAGCAGTCATCCCTGTCGCCCTGTATCGTACAAGGCAGAGCCGGAAACAACAGAGGCCAGACTGCTCTAAACGAGCACAGGAGGGCCGCTCAGACAAAACGCCTTGTGCACAGGCTTCAAACGCACCCTCATGCCTGCTCTAGCGTGTCAGAACTGCATGGCCAAATCTAGAAACAGACAGACAGGCTAGAAAACACAAAGACAGACATGCACTACTCACCTTCAACAAAAAAATACAGCTAAAACTATAGCACCCAAATACTTTTCAACCTTTTGATCATGTAGATAGACAGATAATATTGTGACTTGGACTAGCCCTAATAATCAGAACTGCTTTAGTCTGATTCTGAATAAATCTAAATCATCTATGAATCACATTAATCTGAATCTTTTGAAACCGAATAATCTGAATTTAAAAATAACTGACATAGAGGTGCTACTAACAATAATTTTTTCTATCGATTCATTGTTTCGATTAGTTGATTAATGTAACAATTATTTTCAACAATCCAATTTTTTACAATACTGTAGATAAGCAAATTTTATACCAAAATATTAGGGGTGTAACGGTACGTGTATTCGTACCGGACCGTTTCAGTACAGGGCTTTCGGTACAGTGCACGTGTGTACCGAATGATGGAATGCAATATTTTGTGCGCGGAAAATAAGTAAATTTTTGTGTTTCCAATGAACATATTAAGTGGCAGAAGTCTCCGCGTTCAGCACAAATCCCGCCCTGCAGCTGATTCTAAGGCCGGCGACACACTGGATGCATGGCGCAAGCGTCTCAGCCGCATGGCGTGTCTGTTTTTAATTCGGCTCCCATGTTAACAGGTTAGAGCTTGCAGACTTCCTGCGTGAGACGCACATCTCAGGCGCAGCTCGAGCCGCACGGAAAACGCATGCATGCTAGAAATAGAACCGACGCCTATTTTTCACGCGACTCATAAGCGTGTTGGAAGCGTTTCCAGGCAAAATATAACTGAAAAATATGTTTATATGTCATTTTGTACACAGACACATATTAATTCATGACACTTTGATGTTTGAAAGTCTATAGGTTGACATAAATTCAGATATAAATGTAATTTAAAAAATGAATGATTATCGATTTTCAAATATTGCACCTGTCAAACATAGTCTATTTTGCCGTCACTGTTGACAACACTCAACATGAAGTATAGATATTGTTGTCATGGAGACAAGAGGTCTGTCGGTGGTCTCCCTGTCACCTACAGCAGCAGGCACGGCACGGTTCTGGTGAAGCAGGCCTACAAGCTGGGATTTGTAATGCTGCACTGTAATCATAGTTATTTATATTTTTCATTATATTTTATTATATGATATTGGTTTGAGACTGAGAGTATTTTATTTAGTGGAGAACTTTGCAGCAGTATTTTATTTCTTATTCTTTTTTTATTTTATATATATTTTATTAAAAAGTACCTATTTTTAAAAAAAGTGTAGTTATAGTAATAAACAACCTGCAGTTTAATGTTTGCATTTCTTTCTTTCCCTTACTGTACCGACAATTAACCGAACCGTGACTTTAAAACCGAGGTACGTACCGAACCGTGATTTTTGCGTACCGTTACACCCCTACAAAATATACATTGAGACTGGTATACCAGTGCAACTCAAATCAATACATTTCACATAAATCGACATATTTACATAATCGACATCAATTATGCCGATGCATAGTTTCCCTGAAATGTAGAGTGAAATGAACTGAACTCACCAGGTTGCGATACAAACACTGGATGCCAAACTAATTTAATGACACTTAATTCATGACGTTGCACAATATTGAATACATTGCTCAGCCTAGTTTCATACAAATGCCATACACACAAACACAAAATACATTTTTATTTTTAACGTGAAATACGATAGTAAAATGTCATTTTAAAAAAAAGAGTGATTTTAATGATACAATCAGTTATGATTCGAAGCGGTCAGCCATCGTCTGTGACTAAGCAATCAACTACAGTACTCACATCCAAACAGGACAGCCTGATGCATTTTTAATGACTGGACAAAGAAGACGAGGAGAAGAAAAGATTTGGGTGTGGAAGAGTGTCATGCCAGTGTTCTTGCCACAGGTCAATATTCATAGCAACCAAGAACTCTAAACAAAACCGTTACTATGTAAATAGAAACATAGATTCTAAAACGGGTAACTGTATATCCTGTGAACCGCCTCATCATTCATGAGATCCTATTTTAGGGGTAAAATTAGCTCACAATACATTCCCGCTGTGTTTGGTGATCGGTACGTAGCATAATTAGGTATTTCCTCACACGTAGATATTTTTAGCACTGGATGAAATGAGACTTTTAGGGTGAGATGAGTGTACATTACTGAAAATGGCCAGCGGTCCCAGGAGAACCAAACATCTCTATAAACACTCTCTGCAGGCAGAGCTGCGGGTTGTTGTTAAAAAACTCAAATAGTGTTAACACACACCCCTTTTTCTTTGCCTTGTTGTAATTGTTGGTTGAAAAGGTTTTAAAGACTGACTAAACACTCAGATCCTTGTATTTAACAGTAAGTAAACTCTTTAGCTTTCATGACAGGCTTCATTTCTTTGACTGAAAGAAACATAAGCGCAAGAGCTGTCAAAAGAATGACTAAGACACACTTATCACACAATTATACACAACATCTATTAGATAAATGTGTACAGAACTAGTGCAGGATTATTATTTACCTCAGAATTTCACTTCTATGAAGTTACGAACATGAGCTAGCTTGTTACTTTACATTTTTGTGCTTTTAAGCCTAACTGATTAAACAACATATTAACAATAAACTAGAAAGCAAAAATGTTTTATACTAATTAAAAAAAATAAGCCACACAAGGCCTGATTAACTAATAAGAAAGACTAAGCAACATAATTAAACACAATCCCCATGAGGTGAAAATGTACATTACTTACCATTTAAATTAACTCAGCCTTTTATTCTAATGTGAAGCTATTAGCATTAGCTGCAAAAAAATTTTTTAATTGGACATGAAAACAAAGCTGTGAGGGATAGAGGTAAAACAAGTTTTTTTTTTTACACTTTTGTGGCAGCGGTTTAACTGATGAAAATATGTATTAGAAAAAAAAATGTATGTCTGGTGCACCTACGTACTAATTATTGAATCAAACTGTCAATATTTTGTCAAATTGTCAAAAACAACTAAACTAAATCGATTCTGCTACCACATCTTTAACTGCTAAAACCGTATACATTTATTTTATTTACCTCAGCATTTCAATAATATCTATCTAATATTCTACAGTAATTATTAATATATAAATCTTCTATAAATTTCCATAAAAAATATTTTTATTTTCAGTTTTTATTTATTTTTTTAACATTTCCATTTAGTTATAAATGATCTTTATTTCGGTTTTACTTTTAGAAATGTTATTACTTGTTTTATTACTGCCAAGGCAAGGTTTTTTATATATATATATATATATATATATATATATATATATATATATATATATATATATATATATATATATATATATATATGTATTTATATTTCATTTTAGCTGTATTAGTCATTTAACCACCTAGTTTTAGTTTGAGTTAACAACAACAACGCTTCATAATATTATTAAGTAAATAGGGACTAATAATTCTCACCAATTAATTAGGCTGTATTTTTTAAATGACAGTTGAACTCAGATAATTAGCAGACTAAACGACCAAACCGTCATTGCTGTTCAGCCTAAAACAACAAGGCAAACAAATACCTTTTACTAATCATGATCTTCAAAAAGATTAACACAAGACCCGTCTGAATAATAAGAACAACAAAGACCTGCTTTACGTCATTAGGGGAAACTGTGCGTAACTTTGCACTAGCTTGCCATTTGCATTACACTCTAATATCAACCTATTAGCATTAGCTGTGCCTCATGTTTTGTGGCACCGGAACACGCCATTTTTCGTGAAATTATGATCCCCTTTTTAAATGGCAATTGCCTATTATAAATGTCAATAACAACAACACCATGAGGAGATGATTAGAAACACATTTATTTCATTTGCCTCCTTTTAACATCTGTTTGTATGAATTATGCGACTGTATTCAGGTCAAAGCGGGTGGGGAGGGAGACAAACCTTTGTTTGCCTTGCCGTTGGTCTATATTGCATTCATTCATGCAACACAAAAGCTTGTTATTTTCTCACGGCTGCTAGATATATATCTCCGGATTGTTCATCTCCGCACAATTCAACGACAGTACGAACTAACCAAAGCAGATTCACTGAAAAGGATTCCGCCCTTTAAGTAAACAACAATCTAATAGGGAAAACTATTATCACAGCTGAAATTGCACCACTAGTGTATTGCATAATACAGAGAACATCTGTTTTTAGGTCCACAACATACACAGGCTGTGTCTCAATATGAGCTGCAAACCTAGACAACAAGAGTTCACTATGCTGTCTAAATAGGCAGCTCACTGGGTTCTGAAACACATAGTTCACGTCTGTCCCATAGTTGAACGAGTCAGTAAAAATGATAATAAACCTCTCTTAGACATCAAATATTTATTAAACTGCAGGCGGAATTAAAAATACACATTCACTGACTTCCTAACCAATCTCGGGCCTCCAAAATTGACTTTGTCATTCAGACATAACTTCACAAGCTGACGTAAAGCTGGCAGCTTGCTTTACACATCTCTCTGAGGAGATAAACTGGGCCAAGCTGACGGCACACAAGCAGCATCCCCATCTGAATTCACTCTAACATGCTCCGCAGGGAGAAACCATCCTCCACCCTCCAGAAAGTCCAACTCACGGGGAGAGAAAGAGAGAGAGTTGCCTAGCAACCAGGCTCTTGGATAAAGGCAGCAGCAGCCATTTTTCATTTTTAGTTTGAGATTTGAAATCTAATAGTAATAATTGAGAGAGAGAGAGAGAGAGAGAGAGAGAGAGAGAGAGAGAGAGAGAGAGGAGGGAAACAAGAGTGATGGATGCGCGTATGCAGTGCATGCACACATATAAATACGATTAACCAAAATTAATTTGATTAATCACGCTCTTACCTCCAAATTACATTCATAAACATTGCATCCATGTGCTAATGAATTGAGGATTTGAGGGTCTGGATACATGCTGGAGACGGTTGGGGGGGGGGGGGCTGAATTAATAAAAAAAACATTTATTCATTCATTCATCTGCCATATTGAGGATTTTGTCTTAGTTCCAACACAGTGAAAATTTATTTTTTTCCTAGCCAAAATATACACAAACATACTAAATATATGATATAAACAGAACATCTTAAAGAAAATATCTTTTTCAAAAGCAAGACATCTTCTTTTAATACTTAGAAATGACAAATTATGTTACCAAATGTGCTTCATGTACAATAAATGTCCAGTACAACTAGGGTAATATATATATATATATGCATTGTACATATATTTTAAAATCTATATTAGTTGCCTTTTTTTAATATATTAAAATAGCTGTTTGTTTTTGTTTTGTAACTTTACCTGTGCTGACGTCTAAATCCATAAAACAATGCCAGTGAAGCTAGTAAGAGGGGTAATTAGTAAGCACCCTTATAGCCTAGTGAAGAGGTCAATAAATAGTCAGTTAGGTCATCAAATCGAATAGTTAAGAAATGCATGACTGTGCATGACTGATGGCAATGGGCAACTAACTAGTCAACCACCAACCACATGGTTGATTAGTGAAGCTTTGTTCAGGCAACCCACAGGCTAGACAATTTTAAAAGTATTTAATTTTGCCCATACCTAGAAACAAGTAACACCAATGTTTACGTAAGTAAAACACAAAACACTGGCAGAATGAACACAGGATGCTAAATGACCAGAGGGCTCTGAATTCCAGTTTAGAGCCTCACAAACTAAAGCAAGGCACAAGGCAAGTATTGATGTCAAGGCTAATGTATTTCATGTGCAAATGGGAAAACACCACCAGGAGACTCAATTAGTATTCAAAGTTTCCAAATATTGTTTGAACAGGGCAGGACAAGACACTGCACATGGGTAATGATGAACACCCAGAGTGTTTCTGCGGGGAAGTACGTGTCTTCTTTCTAATACGAGTCAATTCTGAAGACATATTGTAGATGAAAGCCCCACTGAGAGCAGGGCAAACATAGCCAATAAGGGCAGGAATGTTCCCCCATGGAGCACATAAACCTAGTCACAGAGACATCCATTGTAATCAACTACGTCAGATACAGTGGGAGAAGATGGCTCCTCGGGGCATTCTGAGCAGGGCTTGGGGAATCTTGAGTCTTCTACTGTCTTGTGATCAGCTGATGATCACAAACACTGTTCAAGTAAACATGAAATCAAATTAGGCCCAATATACTTTTTTAATGCATGTTCCTGATTTTTACATAATTATTGTGCAAGTTATTCCAAATAAAATGTATCAACATATAACAAGGCCACGTGGGTGGGAAAATATAAAAAATATAACTAAACAATAAACAAATAGCTATTTGGACATGACATAAAAATAAAATAAACATTTACTTGCTTGTACTGTAGCTTGTATTATGATGGTATATCACTAGTGGGCAAAGCCTTGGATGTCATTATGGTTCCCTTATGCCCTTAAGTGTAGAAAAAAAAATAATAAAGTTCAGCCTTTTTTCTTACTCAATATTAGTAAATATGTTTGTAGGGAGTCATAAAACAATCAGAACCAAAACAAAATTAAATAAAAAATAAAACTAAAACGAAACAAAAAACAAAAAACAAAGCAAACAAAACCAAATACTAAACAAACACAACAAAAACAAACATAAAACCAAACCAAAGCAAACAAAACCAAATAAAAAGACACAAACAAAAAATGAAAACATGAAAAAACATAAAACAGAAATGTTGTGCACAAAAAATATATATATATAATTTTGTTGTTATGGATGTAAAATGCAGGAGTCAAAACAAAATAACGTAAAATACTAAAATATAAAAAAAGGTTTAAGCAGTCTTTTGCACAAAACAATTCATCTCATCTCTGTTTGGCTGGTCATCATAGCTCATTCTCTGGCTAAGGAACTGAGCAAAACTAAAAGAATGCACTGTCTGGATTTGTAAACACACAATCCAATGCAGAAAGCAGAGCAACTTTAAGTCAAACCATTAACTCACACAGGACAAAATACTCCTCACTTCAAAAGCTCTGGCGATATCACTGCTACAGGGAATGAATGACACACAGAATAAAATCTGCAAAATGTCCCTCAAGAGGACGGTTTAATCCCTGAGCATTTGGGCTGCTGGGAGAGGCTGGCGTGTGAGCTGAATTCAAGACGCGTTCTTCACAGTGGACATACAATCACACAAGCACACTCATACATACATACAGAGTGGGCCTGCAGAGAAGTAATATAACACCCAGGGAACGAGGTGCCACGCCTGACCGCGCCGAGTCGAGGGAGAAAAACAGACTGAGAGGGAGAAAGAGTAAGAGAGAGGTACAACGAAAGAGAAAGCGGGGAGCAGAGGAGGGTAGAAACATTATCCCACCTTCCTGCTTTGTTTGCACCAGAAAAAAGGGGCTTTTAACACACATTACACAAGAGCAATAGGCTTGTGTTCATGAGACAAGCTTTGTCTGTGTCTGTTTGTGTTGTATATACGTGTAATTACTACAGTCATTATAAAAGCTATTAACAAAAACACAAAAGTGTTTTTTTTACTACAATAACAAAACAAACAAAAACTCGACAAAAACAAGCTAAAATCAAACCAAAGCAAAAAATCTAAACAAGCCACAACAAAAACTACACCAAAAAAAAAAAAATTTGAATAAAATAATACAATAAAAGGAATAAGCCATCTTTTAAATTTTAATATTTCATAATATTACTGTTTAACTAGAAACTTATTTTTCTAAATATTAATTACATTATTATGAATAATAATAATAACATTTTATTTTATATGAATTATATCAAATTTAAGCTGGTGGTGATTGTGATAGCTGGTGATTGTGACCATATTTATATACAATAGCATTTAGACGTCATTCCTATGTACTTCAAAGTACCAAAGAGACCATAAAATTAAATGGTAATTATGATATTTCCATACAACAGAACCACAGCAATGTCATTGTATTTCTTTGTAAGGGACTAAATTAATGCTTCAAGTCAAGTAGATGTAGGAGTCATGATATATTCAGAACGAAGAAACAGAGGTAGCAATGTCACAAAGTCCAGTGGGGGGGGTTGACCAACTAACTGCAGAATAAAATGTCAACCCAACCCAAGTTCAAGCCATCACATTATCATGGCAAAGCGTTCCTTATTTCACACAACAGACTTACTGTGTGGGGATGCATTTGACAGAACTTCACAGAAGCCTGCATGCCTTCACCCCCACCCACCTCCCACAATTCCTAACAGTTTCTCTCCATTACATTCATATTTCCGCAGCTTTTTATACGACTTTTATACTGGCCACGACAAAGGATTAAAGAAGCTTAGTCTCTCTTTTGAGATTCCGGATTCTCTGTTGGTTTGAAAAAGGGGATTACTTCCAACAAAAAAAGACCACACTTGTATCCCCCCAGTTTTTTTCAGGAAAGAAACTCAACTTTTTGTTTAAAGCCTGGTATTGATTTATTTCGAGAGGCCCATGTGGAAATGACTCTTGTTTTAGAGAGTCTCTCAGACTGAGATCGGTTCTGGTATGCTTCCTGTAATACGGACGTGGCCAGCAGCGCAGTTGTGGAGTGAGAGGTGAGCAGCTGGATTCCTGGAAATCAAGGTAACTGGAGAGAGTGGTCTGGAGTGTTTAAGGCACTGATGGAGGTGTTGGGATTCATGGACTCTCCCCTTAGAAAACAGGATGCTAATGCGTCACGGTGCCAGGTATAAAATGCCAGCGTCTGTCGACCATACCTTGCCAAAACTCAATCCATCATTGATATTCAAATGCACAGCTTTTGAGACCCCCGAAAAAAAGCAGATTGAATGAGATTCTTCAACACTTCATTTGTGTTCCATGACATTGAGCTTCCATTAAAGTGTGCATGAATCACGAATAGGTTAAGAACTGAGCAAAGCATATTACAGAAGAAATAACATCAAAGATGACCTTTTAAAGGTGGTTTTAGGTGAAGTAGAAGCAATTCAGCATTTTAAAGGGAAATACCACTGCAGTTTTCCAATCTTTGTTCATGAAGACGTTCCACCAGACTTGACGCCAATGATATGACTGATTGGCAGGCCATTTTTAAATATGTGTCGGGTTGTGTGCCATCCAGAAGTGAACTGATGATAGCTTTTAAATTCCAATTTTTTCCCTGAATTGAAGTAGCAAAAAGGATGCACAACTGCAGTTAGAATTTGAATGCAAGGAAGTAGAATTAAATTGCATTCAAAGAAATTAACATCCTTGTCATTTTTTAACTTAATATATTTTTTGAACTTAATATATCACTGAAGCAATCATCCCATCAATCCAATCCTTTAATTCTGTGGTCTTTTGCATAAAATTGTACATCATTGTAGGCCTGGGCGATAAAACATTATTGATATTTATCAACACTACTTCTTCATCATTAACGATAGCAAATTCTCTCAAAGACGGCGTGACGAGAGACTTCTCATACGTCAACATATGTTAAAAACGGTATATAGCTAACTGTTTTAATTTATTCCCTTAAATTTCTCTTTTGGCCAATACATAATGAAAATAAAATGTCACAAAACTTATTTTATTTATTTTTATTGATGACTGCAGTGTTAATATTTTAATTATAGGCCTATAGTTCATTGTATAATAGACCTGTTAATAATAGGCCTAATACAAATAAGAATGTAACAGGCCTACATGAATTGGAAATAGAGGTCTTCAAAGTGCACCCGAGGCCCCTCGACCCGGGACCCGTACGGGTCAAACACTGATTGTGTTTTTTGTAACTTGCAACTTGTAAAATTAGGAAAAGGAAAGAGTGAGCCAAAAAAATTATCTCTCTCTCTCTCTCTCTCTCTCTCTCTCTCTGCCTTTAGAAGCAGAACGCACAGACAGTTAATGCAAGTGCACGCATGGTGATAATGCTTGCATACTTGACACACTAATATTTAATATATTTCAAATCAGCAACACAATCTGAGTTGAACTGTCACATGAATGTTTTCTATGACGCTCAAATTGCGTTAAAGCATATTTTAGTTTGATACAGCTAGCTTCGACACTTCGACCGCCAAACCACGCTTTACATTTTCTCCCATTTTTATAATAATATAAATGAACCGTTTAATCTTAAAGTTTAAGTGGTCAGATTCAGACTCGACGCAGAGCAGAGAGCACAGAGATGTTAGCAAATAAATAACGTCAGCGGCCATGGCATTGCACGAGCGATCTATATTATAGTTCAAAAGGGCAAACAGTCGAAGTTATTATGCGAGTTAACTCAAGTCAGAATGCACAGTTGCATTTGTCATCTGTCACCATGACATCAAGTGGACTTTGAAGCTGAAATAATGAGTGGATTAAGCTTGGACTTGGAATAACGAGAGGAATAATATGGATAACTTTCTTGTCGGAGGATTGTAATGAATCACAGGCAGTCAGGTACATGGAAGAGAGACTACGGCTCTGCATACTGAACCGAAAGCCTTGTACCGAATGGTTCAATACGAACACTAGGGCTGCACAAAAAGCATGAAGCATTCTTCTTCTGCTTTATGGCAGATCACAAACTTATAAGTGCATAACTGCCACCTATCTCTCAAATGGACCATTGACATGTTATCTACAATCTCAATTAGGAGTGTCAATGGTCCACTTGAGAGATAGGTGGCAGTAATGCACTTATAAGTCTGTGATCCGCCATAATGAATGAAGAAGAAGAATGCCTCATGCGCTTGCTGCTGTGAAGCGCGTTCACAAGAGTTCAAACAGTTCGGACATTGGGTGAATCAAAGGTAAAAAAAATAAAAAAGAAACTATATAAATACTGTTCAGATTCTTGCATCGTTTGTGTCTTTACACATCAGTGTATCGTCACATGCCGCAGGGTTTAATCACCGGCTGAAGTAAAAATCATAATTTGTGTTCTGTTGAAGAAACAAAGTCACCTATATCTTGGATTCCCTGGAGGTAAGCAGATAAGCATGTCATTTTCATTTTTGGGTGAACTATCCCTTTATTGATTTTTTACCTTCATCTGATTACCAGAAAAAAATAAGACGAACATTTTATAGGGGCCTATTATTGTTCAAAAAAGGACCTTATACAAAAAAATTATAGGTTTAAAATACAGGCCTATGGTTCTTAATTAGCTTTTTTATTAATTCACCATTTGTAAACTGATGTTTACAGTTATTTAAAAAAAATATCAATAGCATTTGTATTAAAAATATATTCACTGAATGTAATAAAAAAAATCGAGAATCAAATCAAATCTAGTGTCTTAGAATCGAAATCGAATCGAACCAGGACATCTGAAACGATACCCAGCCCTAACGAATACTTGTATCGTTACACCCCTAATAGATAGATAGATAGATAGATAGACAGAAAACAAAGGAGGAAAGAACACTTCAGTTCCCAGATTGCTTTACCTGTGTTGAATTTCTTCCAATTGCAATTCAGTCAATTCTGATCTCCTCTTCTGATCTCCTTATCCATTTATTGTCTTTCAGATTCAAATTGCATAGTCAATAATATCAAATTCCCCTCATGAAATGAAAGACAGGCAATTCATAAATTTATTTATTTTTTGGTCCGTTCACAAAAAAACAAACATATGGCTTCAGGAGACTTGGAATTCAATTCATACAAACTACAAAGGTGCATTTTGGAATGTAACTGTGCCTGAAGACTATATGCTTTTATTGTAAAAAACTTAATTGTGTTTCTCAACAGAAACTTTTTTTCCAGGTTTGTTAATTAAAAGAAAGAAAATAATGACAGAATATTCATTTTGGATAAACTTCCCCTTTAAGAGCACCTCTGACACAGCAGGAAAAAAAAGTATATGTATGTGATTCCTTCAGAATTTTTTTCCATTCGATAAGGTAAAGATCAGATCCATCAGTAAGGGGGCCCATTATACCGGTGAGACTGGTATCAACATTGAAGTCTTATCTCTGGGCACATGTTTCTCTCTCAAAGTGCCTGGAGTGCATTAAGACACAGATGAAAGAACCAGCTTTTTCCGCCACATTGAAATGAACACCTTAATTGCCTACAGAAGACATGTGCTCAGGATGACGCCAGCAAGGTTAAAACTGCAATGATGGCCGCGATGAACTTATGAGAAGACCGTAAGATGGTCTAGAAAGATTCGTCCAGGTAGCATTTCTAAAAAAAAAAAAACAGCCACACAAATTCATGCAATATTCATCACACAGCAGACCTCAGAGGAGGAGAACCACACATCAAAATCTGCTCACAAAATCTGCCTCAACCACATGATGTATCGGCAGTGACGGAAAGAGGTTTCAACCCGTTGCATCCAAAAACACACTGTAGATACGTACAAGCTCAGAGGTGCTTTTAAACGTGAATTTAGGTCACGGTGTGAGTCACAGATGTGGCTCAAATAAGCAAAAAAATAAATAAATAAAAGACTCATGACTCGTAGCAAGCCTGGCTGATGGCGAAAGAGAGCAGCTCCACACATCTCCACACTCCTGTGAGACAAAGCACAGCGCATTTTCATACCACAGCCTTCACATGCTCCTGAGCTCTAAAAATGGCCTGCTCAGAGACGGCCTATGAATAGAGTGCATTGTCATCCACAGGCCTTAATGTGTCCACAGTCTCATAGAGGCAGGGCCTCTGGGCTGCCATAGCTGAATAATTAAAGAAGAGTTCTGCATTGAAAGAGTCTGGATCTGCTATGGCTCAATAATCCTCAATCTTTCTTGCTTTCATTCGTTCGCGGTTCCCGAAGCACTAACCGCCCATGATATTGTGTTTGCCTTGGTAAAATGAGATTGTTCCCAATTCCTTTGGCAAGGGGCTCGTCGAGTTGATGGTTTAGATAACGAGCCAAATGATCTGTCAGCATCTGTTGGAAAATATTGGAGAGGATACAAAATATCTATCCTATCACAGTAACCCTGTTCTAAAATCTAGAAGGCCGCCTACGTAGAAAGCATTTGCGATGCCCGTTTCAAAAACCGCACTACATCGCCTGAACCAAATTCCAAAGAATTTATGTAAATATAGTTAATGGATACAGCAATCCTAGAATCTCAAGAATGTTCGAGAATTTCAACAAGCTCAGCAGAAAATAGCTCACTCTACATTTACCTATATTTCATTAAATACCAAAAAGCACTGATAGGCAAAATAATTTAATGAAAATAAAAGTATAATAACTTAATAATATAAAATGATAAATATAAAATATGTAATAATATGAAATAAAATAATTCAATGTTAACGTGAGTACTGTTAATTAAATTAAATCAACTATGAATGTACTTATATTTCATAAACTACTGAAAAGCATATAAGATAAATAATTGAATTAATAAACATAGTTATTATTATTGCTTACGAGAGTATAGTGTATTAAATTCAGTTGACTATAAATATTTATATTTCATTAAATACCGAAAAACTTCTGTAAGCGAAATAATCAAAAATATATATATTTGTATTATTTTATTATTATTATAGTATTATTTTATATGTTTAATATTTGTTTTAGTACTGTAAAACATCAATAAACACATCAGCTAAAACATTAAATAAACAAAATAATAACTAATACAAATAATAGTTTTTTAATGGTTTATTAAAATATTCTGTCATTACCTTAGCAAAATGCAAAATGTCAAATTACAGAAACTCAAAAGTGGGTCAAAAGTAAGCGGACCAATTGGATTTCCCAGTGGGCGGAGTCAAGTAAATGACTAAACGTATTTAGTCACTGATCACTGAGAAGACTGATTATTACACAAACTATTTCTCCTCCGAAAGAGAGCTGTCCGTGTAGGTTGTAGATAACAACCCTCACTATTTCCAGTTTTTTACTCTCCATTAACTTCATGTTGTCTCTATGCGATTCAATTCCGTTTAAATCTCAATACAACATTTTTTTCAATTGTCCAACTTCTAGAAAGTGCCTAAGAACAAAATGTAAAAATCTGTGGCCGCTAAAACTTTAACAACCCCTGCTGCAGTGTCCAAAAACACAAAAGAACATTCTTTCCCAAGCAGGGAATGTGAAATTGAAAACAGTGAGCATTAGCCAACTACTCGCTTTTTTATTTTTTTTTATTTCAGTCCGTGTGGAGAGATCCTAAGCAGAGTCTCTTTTAAATATGGCCTTCAAGCATCCCCCTGCTGATATTCCAGAATTTGTCATTGATATATAAACTTGTACAAAGTCACATATTTGGCAGCTTGCCCTTGGCTAAATTCACGGTTGGGAAGGGCCCGTTACAAACACGCAAATCCCGAATACACTGAACAGTGCCGTTCTAAATGGTATAAATAACAGAAATGCTTTTTATTCTCATTGGTCGGACAGGCATTTGTAATTACAGCTGGCATAATATCCATTCACATTCTCCATTCCACAGGGGTCAAACATGCGCCCCACTTGTCCTGTGTTTAAACAAATGGCTTTAATCATTCAGAAATCATATTTGCTTTTAACATAATACTAATACATTACCTAAAGGTCCCCTATTCTACACTACAATGTCCCTGATTATATCATTACTAAAGTGATTTGGAAGTGAAATCCCAGGTTTGTTGCTGCAATTGATATTTATTCATCAATGTAATTAGTGAACATTACAGTCATTATAAGAAAGAGCTGAGAAGGGTATAAAAAAAGAATATTGATTCTGGATGCACTTTTATAGGGCTTTTACTTTGCTCCGCAAAGAGGGTAAGTCACAGAGGGTCAAAATTAAAACAAGAAACTTTTAAATGTTTTACTTTACATGTAATGAATCTAGAATATATATAAGTTTCACTTTTTTAAATAAGTTACAAAAAAAATTACCTTTTCATGATATTCACATTTTTGGAGATGCACCTGTATATAAACAGCAATTTTATCTCAAATAATACTGCTTGGCACAGCATCTTAAAAACAAGTGACGTAATCACCAAAATATTTATCCAATGCTTTATCTAAAGATGCAACTATTATAAAAGGGCACTATTATTAAAAAACAATCCTGTTGTAAATTCCATATGTCCGTCATCAGATTGTTCCTCACTGTCTCTCACCCATTTCCTTATTATTATAGCTCTATGAAGTATTCACTATGAGCGAAATGTTTAAACAGAGAATGATACCGATCAAAGCACGGCGGACAGATAAGAGAAAGGGAAGGGGTCTCCAAAGGCTTGGAAACACAAGCACATTGTTCCCGAGCGGTAGTGTGATGTAAACAGAGGACTTGATTGAGACCACATGACTGCATTCCTATAGCAGCTTCAGAGACGCATACAGGAGACGGACAGTAAAACTGCTTCCGTCCAGCTGTGCAACCGTTGTCTGTCGGCTGCAGGATCATGTGACTACGCCACTCTTAACGCATGTCAGCAATTTAACATCCAGGACAGAAATTGTGAGTGGTGCTTGGCCAAAGCAAAATGTTAGGGTATTACTTTAGGTGGTTGCTTACTGACAAAAGAGGTCATAGTTATGTATTGGGATCCTCCTTCAAACCACGCAAATGCATTGTCTTCAAAAACAATAGCACACTTATCATAACAACCATAACAACCAATATGAGCATGAGAAATAGTAAAAATGATGCTTGCGCTTGCTAATGAAAGACATTAATTATGTGTTAAAACAACTTTTTTTTTTAAAGAAAGTATGAGAATAATAATAAAAATGTATTACATTGATCAAAAGTGCCAGAAAATTTCAAAATCTTTTGAACTTTCTATTCATCAAAACAAAATCCTGAAAAAAATAAATATTAATCATTTTCAAAACTTGCAATAATAATAATAAGCATTTCTTGAAATGATTTTAATATTCATAAAATATGCTAAAATATCAGCTTTGATTAATTAAATACATTTTTAAATATACAGAAAACAGCTATTATAAATTGTTACGGTTTTTACTAGCCTAATTAAAAAAATGCAACTTTATTTTTTGTCTATACAAACCAATATTTTCATTAGATGGACAGCTGAAACCTCCATCGAAATATCTTCTTTTGTTTTCTGAAAAGAAAGCCATAGAACTGTGCCAATTCTAGTTTTGCAAGTAAAACTTTTTCCTGAACACTCATTGGTCAAATAAACAGATAGTCCGGCCCCAAACTCACACCATCACTTGAGTCAGTGTTGCTGTAGTACAGAGCAATATTTTGATAGCACCATTCATGTTTACACCTTTCAAGAGTTCTTATAGTTTTTCTCTGCATTTAAGGCTTGGATAGAGCAAGTACACATATCGAAACAATTACACACTCCGATTTTAAGACCTAAATGTTGCAGATTTTTTCAGAAGGGTTGAAGATTTCCATCTGAAACAAATCGAGCCTTCACTCTACATGTAGTCATCAAGGTTCACGAAGGGCAATGCAGACATCTGGTACGTTTTAACACCAAACCCAACACATGTGCAATCTAACGTGGTAAAATATTTCACTTATTAAACCCATTCAATGCCACTTTCACCTCCAATTACGAGTGTATCAAGGCTTAACGACTGAATTACAGCCCTTCGTCAGAGTAGTTACCTTAAAACTGGGGGGGGTGAGGTCATGGTTAGAATGCTTGGTTGTGTCCATTAGTACTGGACAATGATGTAATCTGCAGAATTTACACTTCAATTATGAGACTGTGGTATAAATAAATTCAACTGTATAACAGTTACACTGCAATTCACGTTATAATGTTAGAATTAAAGAACAATAAACATAATATATATTACCGTTGCACTTATCTGTACATGGTGCATGCAGTTATTTTAAGTGGTTGTTGACATCGTCTCGAAAACGTGATTTAGCCAAAAAAACAACAACACCGACAATAACGTTACCTATATTTCTTGCAATATTCGTGCATGTAAAGATTCTGATCGATCCTCTTGTTCATTATTCTTGGGGTCTGAATCTGCTCTAATTGATGTCATATTGACGTCATCCTTGACTATACCGGAGCAGACAGAACTTGCTGCTTTGGAAAGGGGCGTGGCAGTACTGAAACACTGTCTAAGCTGTTCGCCATTCACAACGTACTGGGACAGCTAACCAATCACAAACCCGGAACTAACTGAGCCATTTGTGCCAGACTGGGGAGAAAGGAAGTGTAATAATGTAAAATATGCGCAAAATAATAGTTAATAGTTTTGTTTCATTTTTTTTTTTTTTTTTTGATTTTCATTATTTTTCTGGATTCCATTTGAATTGTTTCATAATATTGTAATAATCTCTATTTAATTGATTTTATAAAAATGTATTTCAGGTTTTTAAAAATGTATTCCCCACCCTCCAACCATTTAAATTACCATAAACTGGAATAATTTTAATTATATTCTAATGGGCCACTTTGTGACATCACAAACCCAGAAAACAACATTGTAGTCCAAACGAGCTGTTCGTTGTAGTTCCAGAAAAGGGATTTTTTTTTTAATCTCCCTTTGGAGTGGACTTTGGGATTTGTAACTTTGTAGATCTTTTTTTGCCCAAACATAACTTAAAATTAGTCACTAGTACACACTCACTAAAATTCAAAAAGTGAAAAAGCATAATAGGACCCCTTTAAAACAGAGTCTAGAACAATTAAAATGGGAAAAAAAAACAGAACGCAGAAATTTTTTTGCGGAATTTGGAAGAAGTTTGGGTAAAAATAAAAAGGGGTGTTTGGAAAATGCCCTAGTTACACACTTTCAGCTGCTACAAAGAAGCAAATAATGTTATTTCGGGAACAAACGAAACACCAGGTATCTCCCTTCCTATTTACTTTACTTTTTCTCTAATCGGGACAGGCGGCAGGTTTGGAGGAAATGAGCTTACACCTTTCGCTTAATGGTGGGGTTAAAGGTCAGCGTGAGCCGGATGTGGTTGCAAAGCGGTCAGCAGGCCAAACAGGCGCTCTTTGAAGCAGCTGTGTTCATGATGAATGAGGGCTTGGTTACAAATGCAGCATTTACAAGTAACACAGTCATACAGTTAAAAATATGCACTCAATTCCCTGTATAAGAAATGTCCTCCAAGAGCAGGAACAGATTTAGCTTCACTGAAGCTGTGGAGCAAGTCGACAAGGTGTGAAATTGTTTACTACCTTTCATAAGGCAATAAGTGGCTTCCACGATAATAAATGGTTCAAATTTGAACGTTTATTAAGTGTCTGTGGGTCTCAGTCTATGAATAAAATCAAGCAGTTTAAGCTTGGACTAGAATGAAATGGAACAGTTTGAGCTTGTCCATACGTCTCCCTCAACATCGATGGCTCCAGTTATGCCACATCGGACTGATGTTGCAAGATTATCTCGTATGCATCCGATGATGACACTCTTCCAACAGAGACAACAACAACAACTACTACAACGAGAAAAATGACATGCATAACATGTGGGAAACTTGAAGTGTATAGGCATGTACAGAACTTGTGTAACTCTAGTCTCGGTATCATATTATTAAGGTTATTAGAAGGTAGAGCATATGAAACATATGCTAACAAGATTTCCAAGTCTCTTGTGCGACTGCAATTTGTACAAGCTTGTGAAATACTATATGTTTGTTTAGACAAAGCAAAACAACTTTGTTTGACTAGTCCTCTCAATTAGATCTTAACATCTGCTTTGAGTGTGGAGCGGGGTCACAGAGTCAACGGACAACAGTGATTGGATGAAAGTGGCGGATAAGCAGTTTGGAGGTCAGTCGGATGACATAATCCCACAAGTCTAACAGCAGTCAAAGGAGATTTGCGGTAATAGATCTCCTTTATCATGCTTCATGAAGATGCAAGTGCAGGTTCGCTTTCTTAAATGGTGTCTTATCTCATGAAACCTGTCAAGAAAGAGTCTTGAAGTCATGAACAAAACGAAGTCTGCATTGTGACCTAAGCACATTTTCAAAGCTCTAAAACAAATCAATATTTTAATGTATCAGGATGTTGTATAAGGCATGTTTTAGTTCATTAACTTACATTGGATCATGAGAAAGTGAGATATACAAGGATGTGATGCCGTAAACAGGGAAGTGCTGTTTAATATTCATTTTTCAATGGAATACTGGGAGTGGGGGAAAACCGGGACTCGTGGCATTTGCTCCCACAGAGACTAAAGAGATGGAGAGAGGAAATGATGTCAGCTACAGCATCTGTTAATAGCTTCTATAGGTAAACAAACCATACATTCCCTACTAAACCTTCACAAAATTAACCAAAAGCTAGCAAAGACAAATACAGGATTAAAACTGTAGGTAAAGCAGTGAGATGCCATCTGTCTGGCGCAGCTTCCCAATAATTTATGGCATTTGGCAAATGTCATGATCTCCCCGTGTCCAAGCACAGGTGACTGGCAGTGACACAACCTCAGCACCGCTATCTTGCACCGCACGCGGCGCCTCGACCCCACAGCACAGCCCCTGTCAGCTCTCATCAGAGCCCCTCACATACCTCACAACATTCCATCACTTCCTCTCTCTTCTGCATTTGCCATACAGGAACACTGACTAAATACTCAAAAAATCCAGCTTCTTTAGACTTCGGAATAAAATATTTCAATATACCCCCCCCCCCCCCCCTATTTTAACATATATTAAAATGTAATTAATTCCACTAATGGCAAAACTGAATTTAGCAGCCATTTAGCAGGTCACATGATCCTTCTAATTTGCTGATTAGGTGCTTAAGAAACATTATTATTATCAATGTTGCTGCTTAATATTTTTGTGAAATTCCTAACACACTGTTTCCAGGATTCTTTGATGAATTCCTTCAAAAGAACAGCATTTATTTGAAATAGAAACCTGTTGTGACATTAAAAGCCGTTGTTTACTTTTGATCAATTCGTCCTTGGTGAATAAAAGCATTACATTACGACCCCTAACTTCTGAACTTCTGTATACACACACACACACATACTTATATTACTTGTACTTATACTACCTGATACTAATAAACTATTTCTACTTGTTCTTCTAAAGAAAACTTGGTTCTTTGGAGAAAGATCTTGACTTTTGTGATGAAACATTCCTAAGTTACATAAATCTATGAATATTAAAGTCAAGGGTGCAAAATGAGATCAACAAACAAAACATAATAAAACATCTTCACATACAGATACAGTCATTTGTGCTGACATTCTCAACAGGCAAGTCCTCAAATCAGGGTCAGATAGGGGTTCTTTTCTTCCACAGCCAGCATGACCCCTGTTTAACAACTTAACCTTTTCACTTACTAACAGTTTTATCCTGAGGGTGAAATGAGATCCATTCAATCCTTTATTTGGCATGAACCAGACTAATACTGAGTTTGAAGAATCAGTATCCATTAAGAGTCTGCCAACATAGACAGAAGACCACTGAGGGAAACTCTCGACAATCTGGGGATGATTTCCAAACCATGTCACTCAAAATCGACGTGAACAAACCTAACGTAAAACATGCATAGCATTAATAAAACGAGGATGGAGTTACCAATGGAGGCAGCGAAACACACAATACATTTGTTACATTGTAAACCAATGCTACAAACACAATATTGTCCTTAAGGGCATTATAGGTCAGCAAACAGACGTTCGGCAATTTCCAGGCCTTTCATCCAGTGCCAACACACTGAGATAATCACCTCTCCATGAGCGCAGTGCTAAACAGCATCACAAGCTAAGCTGGAATGGCAAGGGAGCATCTTATTTCTACAAAGACAAACACCAACACAAGCAGAGGTTCAGAGGAATCATACAGTGCTGCAGAAAGAAGGAACCGAGCCAGAATATTCCCCTCCACCACAATCATAAAGTGAGGCAAAACGTTTAAATGCAAAACGAGCTGATTAAGGCTAACGAAGCTTGAAGGGCGGCTAAAAATACTCGTGTCCACTTGCAGACTGAGCAGCCTGTGATCATCTTTAAGTGAAGTATGGCTGAAATTACGTTTGGCTCTGAATAGAACGCAAAGGAGGTGTTTGCCATTTGAGCATTCAAAATAACACACACTGCCATTCTAGAGCTGTTTACAACTACAAAACCAGAAATATCGAATTAAAAATGGCTTTCAGAAATGAAGGACTAGTTTAGAGTAAGACTTTTGCGCAAACCATGAACTAAACGTTTTGCGTTTTTGACATACCTGTTATGTAAATTTAGACTAAAGTGACAAATAGTGACATGACTTTTGTTTTATCGAATTACCATCCCATAATAAACACTCAAGCAGCTGTTGCTTTGGCTACCCCTTCAGGCAAACACGACTAATTTTCACAAATGTCTGTTAATTTAGCAGCTGAAAATGTTCATTTAAAACAGCTTAAAACTGCTATTCTAAGATAGTTTAAAGCTGGTTTTCAGTTGGTCTCTCAGCTGGACAGCTTTCAAATCCCTCTAAAACCAGCCAATTTAATTAAGCTGGTTTAAGATGTTTTAAGCAGGTTTGTAATCTAACTTTTTTAGTTACTGATACACCAACTGTTGACATGTAAAAGACAGTTTAGAACCCAAAATGCTTTCTGTAAGACAGATTTCACACTAAACAAAGATTAGATGTGATTTATCTGCCCAATAATCCCACTGACTGTCATTTTTTTATACAAAATGATGCTGTTTTTCACTACACTGGTTGGTGCAGGCCTGCTGTCTGCTAGAACTTTGAGGCAGGGTTAACAAATGCACGAGCACTTATTGCCTTAAATGGTTCAGATCTACACACAGCAGACAATCGCACATGCCACACACAAACACATATTACAAAGGACCACCAGGCGCTAGAATTAAACGGGGAAAAGGAACATTAGCAAACAGTTCAACTCAATTCTGTTTGCTTATGTCAGATTCCAAGATTCTCATCATGATACACGATACAAATATTACATGCCTGTGTTTCTGGATGACACCAAATCACATAGTGCTGCATTAAAAGCCATAATAAAATTACCAGCTTTGAGCCACTAATTACTGGTTTGGCCAATACTGATACCATTCATTTATTTTCCCCTAACTAACAATTTATTGGTAGACCCAATGTTAAACATCCAATAACCAATGACGATCCAAGTATTGGTAAATAAACAATTAACAGCCCATCTCAAACTAGTATATACGTGTACGTGTGTGTGTGTGTGTATATCTATATTTGTACAATTATTTGTTGACTAAATATGCATAGTTATTATATGCATTATTACACACATTATATATATATATATATATATATATATATATATATATGTGTGTGTGTGTGTGTGTGTGTGTGTGTGTGTGTGTGTGTGTGTGTGTGTTATAAATTGTTTTTAATGTTGTAGTCTAATAAATGAACATTTGGGGGAAATTCCTGTATATTTGCATTATGTGTCTTTTATGTTTCAAATGCAATGATAAATCTGGTTAGGAAATAGAAATGGAAACAGAAAACTATAATGAGAAAAGTTTGGGGTTATTCGGCATCTAAACAAAAATATAGGCTACAGTATGAGTCATAAGAAAAATTATATGAACGTGGCATCAGACATAATGAAACTTTGTTGCTCTCATGACATGCTGTCATATTACATATTTTCAGACATCCATTATTTTGCTTTTTCTACATTCATAATTCCAAATTTAAAGCCAAAACTCTATTAATATCTAATTATTATATGTATGATATCCTGTGTGAAATTAATTTAAGCAGCATCTAAGCAGCATCTTTTTGTGGTATAAATGCAGCTTCAGATGCAGCTTTTGCAGTGTAAAGATGGCATATTTGGCGATGCAATTGTGGGGAACTGCTTATTTACCTAACTGCTGGTGTACTGAAGACATTACACTGGCATAAATAACAACACAGCCACAGAAATGCAAAAATATCACCGGGTACAGGATGATTCCACGGCGGTATTTAGACTGTGGTCTCTTGGGACACACATTTTCAAAATCCTAACGGAAAAAAATCAGTTCTGAAGTCTTTGAATGGTTTCCTCAAGGTCAAATAGATACATTGTAACAAAGAAAATGCGGCGGGAGTTACAGCAAACGAACGCCTTTCTGAACACAACCTCAGCGCTGCTGCGGGGATAATAATTGGCTCCAACATCTGGTGCTGGTTGTGTTGGTATGGTGGTGGGATTTGGGGTGGGAGGAGGAGGAGATGAGAGGAGGGGGCCGTTAACGTATCCTCCGCAACAACCGTATTGTCGAACGAAATAAGTCATTTATAATGTCAACCATACCTTCGGATAGCTCCAGCTCCAGCTCAGCCAATCTGGCCCTCACTTCCAATGGAAGGGGCAGCGCATCACGGTCCGCCATTGTCCGTTCAAGGGGGTAAAAATCACTCTCGTCCTCTTTCTTCGACTCTTTCAGCGCTGCTGCCGTTTCTCCGCGTCGCAGCGGTGCATAAGGAGGGCTGCGGGAGACGCGTGTCCAGGAACGAAGTGCTCGGTGCTCGGAGATTTTCTGTGCCTCTCAACGAAGCCCCGCCATATCTGAGAGACTCCGCCGTTAGAGTCAGCAGTGTAAGATGTGGACTGTCAGTGCGCTGAAGCTCGCCTCTCGGAGCGGTGTGTGTGTGTGTGTGTGTTCGTCTCTCCAGCCCCTCTCCCTCTCTTTCTCTCTGTCACTCTCTCATGACGCAAGGCAGTGATTTCTAAAGCCGCTGGGGGGCGACAGAACGACTCTGTTTATGTTTCCATAAATAATCATTTCATAATGACAATACCTGTTCAGGTTACATTTATATTTAAATAAATAAACATGAACGTAAATAAAAAATTTTAAAAAATGTTAAAACGAATCAGCTTGGAATTAAATTGATCAAGTGTCAGTACATTCGTAAAAAAAATCGTAATATTAAGCAACTGTTCCTTAGCACAGATAGTAAATTACTGAAATAAATTACATTTTAAATATATATCAAATAAAAACAAGTGTTTTGAGTTGTATTTTTTAAATATATATTTCACTTTTTTATTTTAAGGTTTATATTTAATATTTTTTTTCACTGTATTTCTGGTCAAATAAATGTGTCCTTGACTTCAATAAATAAATAAATGTAAATGAGATTTGAAAATCTTACCAACCTCAATCCTTTTGAAAAATAGTGAATACAGCAATAATCTTCTGTATTCAAAAAAGATAATGTCCTAATATTGGAGCTCACATTAAAAAAAATAAATAAATAAAAAGGATTTTAAGGATAGTTTTTAGGAATGTCTGTAATCTTGAAATACAGTGTTAAGGAACAAAAAAAATCAAGTGTAAATTATGTCAAATGCAGAAGAAATTTGAAATAAGAAATCCGCACTATTTTACCAATCAGAAAATATGACATCAATCATGTGACTCTTGCTTCAGTTGAAGCAGAAGATGCTGGATAATATCAAGTTTTATACAAACTAGTGGAGTTCATTAAGCTTAAGTGCGGTTTTCAAATAAACCAAGGTGACAAACCAAACACTTAAATAAACGTGCATTTTGCTATTTATCTCCAATTCCAGTTGTTTTGCTGATTATATAACTTGTAATACAATATCGTCTGTATACTGATAGTTTTGCATTAATACTTTAAGTGTTCGGGAGTTTAGACTGATACTGAAATACAGGAAATCTTTGAGACCTGGAGATCTTTTAGTCTTGTGCTGATAGGCCTGCTGGTTCTGAAGCCTTAACACAATATCTCCATAAAGTATCACTGCTTATATTATGCCATCTTGTGGTCATACTGTTGGTGACCACAAGATTATACCAACATTGAGAATATTTAACCAAGCCTACTTAACAAACATAAAATTTCTCATTAACATTTATTTATTTTTTTTCCCATACATTTTCTCATAACCAATTTTAGGGTACCATTTGAACATTTTCCAATTATTTACATCTGTACAGAGAAAGCACACACATCCGAGTGTATACATGTACTACAGTTTAGACTACAAGCATTTACACAGAGGAGAACAAAACAAAACGAGAATCCCACCTCAATCCCAAAAGTATTGTGCTACACAAATGTAGTGACGAAGGCTTCGTGACGCCTCAACCACATCATCCTTTTTTCTACACTTTGGGAACCGAAAGAAAGAAAACGACAAACAAAAAAAACTCCAAACTGTCATCTAAAAAGTTAAGGCAGAGACTCTTTAAATAAAAATTCAAGTTTTCAAACACTGTTAATTTATATGTGATGTTTCTTTTTAATTTGTTTCTTTTTTTTTTTTTTTAAACATCTTTAAGGTTAATGTAATGAAACCTTCATTACATTACCCATGGTATGCTTCATTTATTGATGGAAAAATGATCAGTTGCATTCAGGAAGTCAGAAAAATCAACAAAAACTTTTCTTTTTTTCTTTTTTGATTAACCAAGAAAAAAAAAACTCACAGGGAAAATACAAGAGAATATAAACAACATACACCATGACGAACATCTCAAAGCATTCTGCACGTGCTCCACGCTGCAGGAAGACATAAAAAAAAAACAATAAAAAAACAAAAAAAACGGACTGTCTTGCTCGGCCCAAGACGATTTCTAACTCCAACGAGAACCAATGAACTTAACTAATGAACAGCATGACCGAGAGTGACACTGGAACGCAAAGTCTGCATAAAGGAGAAACCCCACAAAACAGCGCTGGTCCATGTGTGCTGAAGGCTCAGATCTTTTAGCTCTTGATGTATACGTCACTATATAAAATGTACACAATCCCACTCGTATAGTGATGGTGATATGAAAGCGAATCGGTGAAGGTCATACGATAGACGTTGGTGCATGTCAGTGTCTTTCCCTTCATTTCTACAGATAAAAGCACCAAAGTAACCATGTGACGAACCGTAGCACCACACTGGGGGAACAAACGGAGCTAAGAAGCAAATAATATAGCCATCTATCAGTGAGATCACAGCAGACTAGGCACATGAACACTTCACCCCTTGCAACCTGAGGACTTTGCAGTGTTCAGATCTTCCAGAATTGAATGAAGAGGCATCAGAGCGGATTCTTCCCACACTATTGGCGAGTAGGGGAAAAACAGAAAAGAAATGATACAGCAAACCAATGTGTGCCATTAAAAAGTTAAAAAGAAAAGAAGAAAACGTAAAAGAAAGCATGCACACAAGAACAGGTATACATACACCTGCTACAATATCACATCAGTACACTTTGATAGAGGATTAGCATGTAAAAAAATAATTCAGAGCTCAAAAAAAACAACAAAAAACAGTCACTCCAGTGCTGGAACATCCAAACATAGAAACGGAACAAAACAGATTTACACAAAAGTCTCACTCATGCAGAAATGGCTGGGGCCGTCGAGATTAAGAATCGCATCGGCACCAAGACACTCAAAGTTAGCAAAATTATATACATATTAGTTTAAAAAAAAAAAAAAGGAAAGAGAACACAAAAATAAAGTGTTTCAGGATCAGCGCTATTCAAAAAAAAAAAAAAAAAATCAGTATTTCCTTCCAACAGCACTACTTGAAGATTAAACCCTAAAATAAAGGTGAGCTCTGACAATGTTTTTAAATAGTTAATCTCCAACTGATGCTGGTTCATTAATCCCATTTTCCTTGGAAAACAACAAAAGATCTTATAAATCGAAAAACAAAACGACAAAGGACAACAAAAATATTCAGAGAACCCTTATGCACACAAGTGCTTTTGTCTGTAGGCCCTGATTCCAGTGACAAGCTGTCTGTCTGTGTGTTTGTGTGCGCTCACAGAGACCGTGAGATAAGAGGGACTTGGTTTTTTTTTTGTTGTTTGTTTTTTTGAGCAGCCCTGACACAGTTTTCATTCCCATTCGGTCCTGGAAGCAAAGACGAGGCCCTCAGGATTGGTGGAAGGAAGCTGTCGTGCTGCCGCTCTGAGGAGGTTTCACGGTCTCTCTGGGACAAGTGGTCGCTGCAGATTTGGCAGGTGCGGGCGCTGATTCTCTGTATCTGCGTTCTGCAGAGTCAGAAGTCTTGATGTCTTCAGCGGTGGAGCTGAGAGGCCGGGGATCTGCTGATGGCTGCTGTGTTGGTGCATCCCTTATCCTCTGACAGATCTCTGCATAGCTTGGCTTCCGGGGCTCCTGGTTAAACAAAGGTTATCGATTATGCATTATGAAATGTAATTCATAATGGCATTCTTTGCATTCAGAATGTAGCATAACAAGAGGCATTAAAGAACAAGAACAGGATCTTTTATCTAGAAGTCTCTTTTGCTCAGTAAGGCTGCATTTATTTAATAATAAAAAAAAATGCAGTAATATTTTCAAATATTCTGTTTTAAAATGTATTCCTGTGATGGCAAAGCTGAATATTCATCAGCCATTACCTCCAGTCCTCAGTGTTTCTCATAATATACTGATTTTATGCTCAAGAAAAATGTATTATCAATGTTGAAAACAATTGTGCTGCTTTATATTTTCGTGAAAACTGTGATAGATTTTTCCAGAATTGTGATGGGTAGAAATTTCAAAAGAACAATTTATTTGAAAAAGATATATTTAGAAATTATAGATATTTATAAATGTTTTACTTTCAGCTTTGATCAATTTAATGTGTCTTGGCTAAATAAATGCATTCACTTCTTTCAAAAAACAAATAATAATAATAATTTAAAAAAAATTACTGACCCCGGACTTTTGAACTTCAGCATATATAAGCTGTCAAAGAGTTTGAGCCAATTACAAAGTGCTGAAGGAACTGATGCAAGAGCGCAATAGTTCCATATGATATATATTTCTGTACAACCCACAAAGCAGGTGAGGTTTTTCTAACTTCATTTTTTACATGTGCTGCTGAAAACCTGGTAAAAAAAAAAAAAAAAAAACGATGTCCACCAACTGTACCACTTGGTCTCCTAACACTCAACTACAAATATGATTACAGAAACCTGAATATTCTGCTATTAAAAAAAAGGTAAGTTTCTGATTTCAGGCTACCTGGACACTTAGCGATACTGGATTGCTCAGTGGTACGGTTTTAGCAGCGGGTGTCTCAGAGCATTTCTCTGCAGGTGTCTGCATCTCTTTAGGTTTTTCTACAGTTGTCGGTCTGTAACATACAAGAAAAACAAGCAGTACATATATTACAATGTGCAATTTTCATTTCATATTTCCCCCAGAAATACACTTATAATATTAGTCAAAGTTAAGACATTTTACATTATTATATAAGCCAGTGAATTATTTATTCATTGTTTTCTGACAGTACGACTTTTTGAAAGAACAGATGGCTGAAATGCCAAAAAAAGTTAGTTAACATTTGTCACATGTATCGATTAGTTACTCAGAATAAGAAAACCCACTTTGTAACGGCTGGAGAGGGTGAGTGTTGGTGGTCCACTGGGGTCTGAGCAGCAGGAGCAGGAGCAGCCTCCACAGATTCTTTGGGGGTCCCTGATATCACGCGGCTGGTGACCACATCCTTATTTAGAGGCTGTGAAGAGACAAAGGAGTCTCTGTGAAACTCCTACGGCAAGGACAGAATGAACAAACATAACAGCTGGACAGCAGGAACACACACACACACACTTACTCACTCTACAACATTCAAAACACCCAAGGACTTGTCATGGTTATGACTGACAGCAAGGTCTGCTGTGAACCTGGTATGAGTTAATATTTAAAAACCAAGACCATTTGGTAAAATCTCTACAATTCGCAAATATAAGTGCAAAATGTTTTTCCTCTTCCTTTTTTAAAGTGCATCACTCGAACACAAAAGACACTCATGAAAGACAGAATGAAAGTCAACCTTGTCTTTAACTGCTCCGGAGACAATGTCAGACAGTCGGTTGTCAAGGCTGTTTTCAGTTTTTACTTCAGGTTTTAGATTTCCTGCGGCTCCAGGCAGAGGAGGGAAGCTGGACAGACCCAGCTCAAAGCTGGGGGAGGGAGTACGCTCCTGAACAGGAGGGGGCGACGGTGTTGCTGCTCTCTGTTAAACAAAGATTCAGAAAAAGAGTTGAAATGTGGAAAACAAATTGAGCCCACATTGGCACATTTATTTTTAAACTCTGACTAACTTTTGGCAATTCCTCACTATGCTACATTAGTACACCGCACTACAGAAAAACTATTGTTATTGGCCAGTCGCAAGCAGCATAATCAAGCAACTGATATTTTTTTTACATGGATGTGCTAATTAAGTCTTTCTTATCACTCTGGATTCTTTCGCTGTCATAAATAAGTAACAAATAAATATTTCCTGAATTTATTAAAAATTATTTGTTAATTTGGCTGTGGAATAAGCAAGACAATGTAGATTCAGACCCTTCAGGCTTGACTGCATATTATATTTTACTTGAAGAACATAGTTTCCCATCATAACAGAAGTAAAACTCAAAAAAACATTTGTATATGCAGTGTTTGTTGAAACAAAGCAAATGACATACTGGAAACTTGTTGTCATCTCTTCTTTTCCTGTATCCATAGCCACCCCTTCTTCAAAAAAAACAAAAAAACAATCAAACAAACTACATGGAAAATATGACCACCATTTCTTAAGGAAACAGAACTCTATGAGCTTTTTTCCCCTGTTTGGATATGGTATTATGACAATATTTATGAAATTAATAAACAGCTGCTGCAGATGTGCAGCATTACCTTCCACGGCCTGCGTTCAGAGAATAATCGGCTCCATTCACTTCCATTCGTCCACTTCCAACCTGGTCCCGGCGCGGATAACACAGACCGCTGGGTAGTCGAGGTCGGCTACCCAGGTGATGAGCCTGTGGAGGACGCGTCCCATTGGGAACTCTCTCCGAAGGGAAAGTAGAGAAAGCAGCAGGGTTTTCCAGCAGAGTGGTTCCACGTTCTGTAGTGAGTCGAATGTGTGTTTTGTTGTGGTTCCTGTTTGAATGAAAGAATGGTTACACAGCTGTTTTCTATTTTAATATATTTAGAAAAGTTATTTATTCCTGTGATGCAAAGCTGAATTTTCAGCATCACTATTCCAGTCTTCACAATGATCCTTTAGAAATAAGGTGACCAGACATCCTGTTTTTCAGCTCTATTTTTAGCGTCCCGACTCATTTTGAAAAAGTCATGATTTTTCCCGTATTTCTAAAATTCTTTATGACTGGGTGATAAGAGCGAGTAGTGGAAGTGTTCTGCCATGTGAGAACAGCCTTATCAAAGGTAACAAAGCTCGTCATAGAACAAAATAACCATCCAATCACAATTCGTTTTTCGATTAATATGCAGGAAGTTAAGGTGGGATAAATTGGCGGAATCCACGGAAACCCAGTTCTGCAATCAGCTCTCCTTGTGCCTTAATTGTCAAATATACACACAGCTGTCAAAATGTCCATCGTGTGGAGTATCTCATGTAAATACAGTCGGTTATGGCTTAAGAAAACAAACAGTTGTGTGTCAGTATATTGCATTAATTTGGTCTTAAAGGGACAGTAGCCTAAAACAAAGTCTACCTCAATGTTAATCAAACAACAAAATATGTTAAACTGTATACAGGTTAAACCTACTGTTTTAGAAAAACTAGTTTATTTAATTAATTTATGTACATTGCATTTGTCTTATGGTTAATTTGCAAAAACAGATAACTCATCAAAATCATCAAATCATGTATTTTCATTGTGCATTCCAATTAATCTTAAATCAAGGTTATTTTAAATGGGTTAAAAAAAAATAAAAAAAATTATTATGAAATAAAATGTCTCATATCGTGGCCATATGAAGTCATTTGCCTTCCAGGACTGAAGTTACTCAGCCCTGATTTATTTGGAATAGAAATCTTGTCAAATTTAATTGGTCAATTTAAAACATGCATGCTGAAAAGTATTAATTTATTTCTTTAAAATGGTAGTGTGAATGTATATCAGATGTTTTCACTGTAACAAAAATACCTGGTTCGAGGTGGATATTGGCGAAAATCTAGTGGAGATGTTGCTGACTTAAATGTTGGAGAACCAGCGAAGCCATTAATGAACGCAGGGCTGGGAAATGGAGTAACCTGTTGGTTGACAACACCTGATTAGTACGTCCCCAGACGCCACTCAGATATTCCTCAGAGCCAAATAGGACAAATGGGACTTACCAGAGCAGGGTCCAGGTAGCTCTGCGTAGCTGACCAGCCCTGAGGCGTCACCAGTCTGTAAAGAGGAAACTGTTGCTGTGCTCCATACACAGGTGGGATGTAGTAAGGGGTGTAGCGCTGTTGGACATTTGAGGACACATCCACTGGCCGATACCCATTCTTTGGCACAAAGGTATTGACGGCAATGGCCTTGGCCTTTATTCTTGCCTAGAGTACATTTGTAGATGGACACAAGAACTTTATTTTAAAGTGTGAAAAAGGAGAAACCTTGAGTCACTAAAAATAGCACAAAATATCCTTCAGTGGTGTCACATATGCCGCATTGCCCTCTACCTTTATCGGCTTCCCTTGAAAAGTTTTCACCTCTTCTCTGAGATACTGATATGCCTGAAAGAGTGATGTATGCCAACATTTAGTAACAGGGAGAGAGCTTATTAAAAATCCTGAGGCGGTAATCTGAGATGATCAAATCAGGGACAATAAAGGAGACACTTTACCAGCTGAGCATCTGCCTCAGTTTCAAAGGTGATGAACCAGTTGTCGTTGTAGGCAAACTCACAATTGATGAATTTGGGCAAGTTATCGCTCTTAAAGAGTGCTTCGACTTCCTGTAAAAGTGAAAGCCAAATGTCATACAACACAAACATAAGCTGAGAGTATTAAAGATGTAACTGAATAAGAGTGATGCATGATGCATACCTCCAGAGGAGTGGCCTCGGGAACCTCTCTGAGAATTACGATGCAGCGGTTTTGATTGGGCCGCACTTTCTCTCCACATTTGTCCACTTGAACGAGAGGCAGTGCTGGTAAGTCGAAAAGCATCATTAAATGTCAGACCCATCTGCTGTGTGTAACCAAACTCATTTTAAGAGTCTAAAACAAAAAGCCACACTGTGACCCATAAAAGTGCAAAGGTGATGATTTAGGCTCACTTTTTAAGATGTCTGCAATGAGATCCACATCAGTGGTGAGTTTCTTGATTTGATCAAGGTTTGCCAAAGTCACTATTGGCACATACTGGTCACTATCCATTTGCGAGATGAGGTACATGTCATTGGCTAGATTCTCCCTGGAAAAGGATTAGAGTCAGGTCACCATCAATCCTACACGGACTCAACATCCTCAAGCTTTTAAGAACATTCACTACATTTCAAAAGTTTGGGGTCAGTATGATTTTTAATTTAAAAAAAATTAATTAATAAATTTTCTTCAGCAAGAAAAGTGTAGGTCAAGTGTACATCCAAACCTACATTTGCCATAAAACTAAGATTATTGTAAGAATTATTGTAAGCATTTGCATAAGTGTAACATCTCAATGAGACATTAACACAGAACAGTCTGAAATTCACTCTTCTTAATTTAAGGTACAGTGTAGGATACGTTATGTTTAAAATAAATAAATAAAAAGGCTGTGAACTTTTGGTAAGTGCACCCAACAGGACCAGTTACAAATCAATAAGCTGACTCAGTGTGATCAGTTGTGAAAGATGCTAGTAATTACCTAGAGAGGCAGAACTCCAGTGTTGCCTTCAACTGTTCCCGAAGGTCTTCGAGCTGTCTGGAGGAGTCTGAATCATCCACCCCTGCACACCAGAATTAAACAAATGATCAAATATTTAACAATGCTATAGTTATTCATTCTTAATGATTGATTGTGCCAACTGGTGTCATAGTAAAAATGCATGACTGTAAACAACTGTAATAAGAGTAGGTTGACAACAATGAACAAAAAAAGGATATTACCTTTCATACTGGTGTTCTGGTTTGACTCAATGCCCTTCTCACTGGCTGAGCTTCCAATGTACATTGATTCTGACTGTGCTGCAAAGGGCAGCTCTACAGATGTAGATACCTGCTGTTCCTCATTCCAGTTCCCTTTGTCTTCACTGTTGTTATAACCTTGCATGGACAAAAACACATCAGAACCTCTTTAGACTGATAAGGATGGTATACACCAATTTAACTTAGGAACAATCATTTTTGGAGGTGTACCTCCTGAGATGCAGTTTGATGGGTCATCGGCCTCTTCTACCCATGACTGCGGAGAATCTGGGCAGGTTGGAGCAGAGGCCTCCGGTTTAGGTATGTAATTGGCCCATGCCTTCGCATTGGGATTGAGGTCTGAGATCTTGGAGGATTCCTTTAAAAAAAACAAAAAAAACATGGGTTAACAATTGGGCACATGATTATAAATCAAAAGCATGTTCAACCATGGGCTGAATCAATGCCTTTACGGTCACGCAAATAAATCATGGTCAGTGGTCATTTAATACAGATATACGGCATTACATAAAATACAAAATCCAAGTAACATCAGCAAGCAAATTATGCTAGGGTTTGTTTTTTTAGAATGGACTAACACTAATATTTTTTCAAGATGGCAACCTCATTTAGTAAAAAAAAAAGATAAAAAAATAAAATATATTTATGTCATTTGGGTTGAATTTTTTTTTTAAACCAATGCAATCCACTGTGGCTAAAGTGTCCAAATCATTTTAAAATATACTGTATAACCAAGCTTAAAGCTGGCTAGAGAAGTACTCACAAGTTCACTATAAGCATTGTGCCAGTCCCATACACAAGATCCTTCAGTGGCTAACAGATTATAAGGATAGGGTGCTATGAAACCCATAGAGTTCTGGAAATCAGATTCAGCATCCCGTTCATCATTTGCCAGTGTAAGGCTTGCCTCAGAGACAGTGTTGTCCCATGCTGACACCAACGCACAGGCTTTGGTGTTATCAGAAAACAGGACATGTGGTTCTTTGGCCCACACCGGAAGGCAGTGACAAGAGTCCACCTCATCGCTCAACTCTGATTTCCCAAGAAGGTCTGAAACCATATTCAGCATGCCTTGCTCTCCCTCCATTTCATCCAAGCCCTGAGGGTTTTCCACCTGCACAGGAACCGTGAATTGATCTTTATTGAGAAAATAGATCTCGTAAGATGGCAAGGTGGCGTAAACATCAACCTGGTCAGGCTCTACTGGTAACGGAATTGCTGTATTTACATAAGAAACTTTATCACTCATATCATCAGCAATGACTTTCAAATCAGACTGATCAAAGTCAAGAGCACCAAGACTGCTTGTTATAAGTTGGGAAACATGAGGCATGGTAGTTGTCAAGCACTCAACGGAAGCATAATCACTACCATGGCCTTGTACAGCACATGACCGCGCATCTCCAGTTTCAAGTGATAGTCCTGCAGTACTCACGAGAGGAATGCCACAGTCAACAACATCTCTGATTTCCCCCATGTCATAAGGGTCTCCACGGTCCTGAATGGATGTAACAGAAGATCTCTGAATGTCACTGGCTTGATGATCTGAAGAAGGGTCCAAATGTTGGCAAGCGCTTCCCTTGTGCAGTTTATTGACAATGAAGAGCAATCAAACGTCTCAAAACTTCAGGTTGGCATGGTGGTTGAGAAAGTGTTTGTACATCACTGCTAGCAGAACAAACAGATTTCAAACAATCATTGTTGTTATTCCCATCATTTAGGCAATTAAGCAGCTCTAAAGTCGGTACGAGTCCCTGCGGTTCAAGTACTGACATTTCGGTTTCACCATCATCTGCACACAAACAAATCTCAGCCAGTGCCTTCTGTTCATCCTCACTGAAGCATTTGCCGGCAATATGCATCTTCTCATCATGCTGTAAACAAGTCTCTCCAATTTCATTGTCCATGACTTGCTCTTGTGCTGCTGCCGGCAGTTCACTTCCCAAACCCACCTGTATTAAATAACTCTCTGCAATGCTTTCTGGATGTCCTTTATTACAGACATCATTGTGTGATGCGTTTACAAACCAGGTGGCATTGCTCTGGAAGAGATCTTCCTCAACAGGACAATCAGAACTGGGTACAGGTACTGAGTTTGTATGAATGACATCAGAAACAGAAGAACGCAAAGAACTTACATTGTAATAATCAGCTTCTTCGGATTTACCAGGGACTTCCATCAGATGCTCAAAGTTCACAAAAGCATTTATAGGAAGGAGAGATGGACTCTTGTCACATGGTTCAGCATTTGCAAAATTTGCATTTGGTTCTACATTCTGTTCCCCGTTTGGACTGACACATTCTGACACAATCTTTGTCTGGTCAGTGGAAAAAACACAGCAAGGGTAAATGTCTTTACTCAAAGTCATGTCCATTTTGTCTTCTTTTGCATTACAAGTGAAATCTAAACAAATATCTTGTGCATGAGATGGACTGCTCAAATGCTGAAGCGCAACAGCATCCTTGAACATGTCAGATTCATTTGTCTTGCGTTCACTTTGCAATTTACTGCACTGCCAAGGATTCAGAATGACCTCGTCCTGTGTTGCTATTTGCCTTGGTTCAACTCCAACTCTCAAACAGGAAGGTGATTTTGACTGGTTGTCTTCTTTATCAGAAGTCATTGGGGTTTCAGAGCAAAACTTTACATTTTCAATGTCTACAGAGGCATCTTTCCTTGAAAACCCTTGGTTCTCGGTCTCGGCTAACTTTACTGATGCAGATGTGCTGACAGCTGAGAAAGCTGGAGGCATTTTTTTGAGAACCTTCTCAGTCGGGGTCTTCTTGGAAACACATTGATCTGATTCCACGATAGCTATGTTAAGGTTTGGAGACCTATCTCCTGTGTTTCTAAGAGAAGAAATGAAGGAATCAATATTATCTGACAAAACAGGTTTCTTCTCCACCTTTTGGTTCATTGATTCTCTATTATCATCATTTTTGCATTGAGTTTCCAATTCTAATTCATCTGGAGGACCACTCAGATCTTGCGGTCTCAACATAGATTCTTCAAAAACAGCATAATGCATGTTGAGCTCTGAACCACTCTCCAGATCTGTGGCCTTATCACAAAAGCTACTATTAAGATCACGGTTGTTAAGTAGGTCAGCAGGTTCCCCCTGTGGCAATGCAGTATCTGTACTTGACTTCAACACAGACATCTGTCCATTTTGCGCCAGCAGATCTGGGGAGGGTTGATCAATGACGTCCTCTACAGCAGTAAAGGGAGAAAGCGTGTTCTCTATATCTGTATAAAGAGTGAAAACTTCATTTTCAGATATAGGCTTTTCATTTTCTTGAGCAGGAAATGGTTTTAGAAGATCTTGGAGTGTATGTTCTTCAATTTGAAGTGATAAATTTACAGGTAGACTTGTCGAAGACCCTGTCTCTGGGGGACCTTTTTCTGTTTGTTGGATTGCTGTAATTTCATGTGAAGGCTCTGAATCCGATATTGTTTGGTCTTTCTGGAGTAATGAATTATCAAACAAAGCCTTTTCAGAGACAGCTGGAGCATTTGCGTACCTGACTGCGTCAGCTTCTGTCACAGACTGGTGCCCACACTCGCTCCCGAGATCCTCCAAATCAATCAAGCAGATGCTATAGAAACTCTGTTCTTTTTTAAAGCCATGGTCAGTGATCAACAGTCCAGAATTTCCATCTTCTGAGTCATCCAGATTTATTGAGCTCCTAGAGTATTTATTGAATGGAGGGCTGACATGCACAGGATTTGATTGTACATCCCACAGGGTCTTAACTTGTTCCTCTTTTGCAATAATGGAGAAACCAGAGTGTTGATCCTTTAAAATGCATGACGGACTAATGCCCAGGGTGTTTTGTCCAGAGGTGGTGTTCTCACTCTTGCCATATCTAGTTAATTTTGTGGAATCCTGTTGACCATCACAAAACCATTTTGCTCTCTTTATGGCATTTTCAGCTATTCTCCTTTTCACAGAATCCAATGTTTCAGGTTCCTTAATTTTGCAATTGTCTCTGCCCTCTGTCCCCATTTCACTGGCATTTCCTTTCTGGACCACAGCCTCGTTGATAGGTTGATCGCCAACAGGTGGATCCCAAAATGCCATTCCTTCCTGTACACTGTCACCGCCCTCTTTAATGAAGTTGAGACCTGCTGACAAGTTTGTGGAGGAAGCATTACAGCTGGTATCTAAAGCAGTGTTCACGTTCCCATTGTCAGAAGGCTTCTCGCTGGCCAAATCAGTGACAGACCAAGTGCAGTCTCTGACGTCTTTCACTGTGAAGCCCTCGGGAATGGCTGCCTGAAGAAGACTTGTTCTCTCGCTGACCAGGTTAAGGTTCAGTTCTTTGCTGAAACAACACCCCATTTTTTAATTTGTGATAGGACACCAATGCAGACCGGTGAACAAAAACTATCTCCTCTCACAAGCTCCTCGGAAAGAGAAAGAGAGACAGAGGCACACGCTATGGCTGCTTACCCCCTCCCCAGATCCAAAATAGCACATTTAAAATTATACAGCTGACTCACATGGGCCCATCACTCAAATTTGAACTCTATCCAATGATTGGTCCTTCAATGGACGCTGCTCTTGCACTAAATGAATGGGATCAGCAACTTGGCACGGTCCCAAAACACAAGGGTGGTTCACGCAACCGCCTGTTAAGCCCTTTCACAACGCCCAAAGCTGGGCGGGGTGTCTCAGTTGTTTCGCTAGTAGGTTTTTATTCCCTAATCACAATTATTTAACATGCTTCAAAAGACTATATGTAGGTTATACTTTACCAAAAGGGGAATGTCTTTCTCCTTTGCTTCCTGTGACTGCTGCACCTGTGGCTCCACGATAGTTTTTCCTTCCTGGTCTGAAGTCATGAGCTGTCCAGGTTCTAGCTCCGAACGCAGAGCTCTCCAGACCACCAGGGAACTGTGGATGACGAAACAATGGAAATTAATCAAGTACAAATCTTTTACAAAATCTATTGAAATGACAACACATACAAGGTGATCTATAAATGGGAGCATCACAAATAATATGTTATAAAATCCAACAATATTCACACCACATTATTCATTAAAATAAACTACCAACTGATTAAACTTATTTTTATAATTATTACTTTATATTAATAATAAAGTATTATTTTATATTAATACTTACATATAAATGCACACACACACACGTATTTGTGTATGCGTGTTATTCACAACTGTTTATGTCATAAAAAAAATTTTTTAAAACTTAACCCCATTATAATTTTACAAATTATTGTATACTTAGTTTTGACAACAGGCAAAATTCTTAAACCTTTGGAGACCCCCTCCCCCCCATCTGTACAGTAGAGCTGACTGGTCAATATAACTAATGGGGAAAGCATCTCTGAATGAACTGACCTCATCAAAGCCTACAACACTAACACGCTGAAAAAGGGAACTGTCTGTTACTGAAAACGGTTTGAAATACCAGATATCTCAAATTGATTATGGTCTTTAACAGACTGCAAGATTGCATTCATGAGAAACCAGTTCTTTAAAACACTTGCATAGTCATTTAAACAGAATCTGAGTAAAGAGCATCTATATACTGTAATCAAAAATATTATAAAATATAATATAGGCACATGAATGTAAACAAACATCAATAATGCATCTCAAATAAGATAATTCTACTATTTAATGCACTTTAAAATTTAATTAATTACGCATCTAGGGAAAGATAACATAAGCATTTAATACCTACTTGATCGTGTTAACATAAAAAAAACATACATTTGATCTGTCAAATGCGAATGCTGACTCAAGACAGTCCTTTCAAATGACACATGGTAGATGTTTACATTGTAACAGTACGTAAACATGACAGCACCGCAATGCAACCACTTGAAATTAATAATATTTAAATGCAGATTTTATAAAACGACATGTAAAAAAAAAACATATGCAAACTAAATAATTTCTGAAAGTTATATAAATGTATTGGAGATGTCAAATCAACCCAATCCATATGTCAAAGCAAATGAATGCTGCAGGCCAAACCCACAAACAAACAGACAGCTGCTAGCTGAACCAGCCAAACTATCCTGCTCCATAAAGTTAACTGCACAAGAACATATCAAAACAAACTTTCAAATCCTTAAAATCTTAAACTACCAAACAATAAGTGTCAAAAATCCATCAAACAGCGTATTTTAACAGAGAAACAATAAGAGTGTCTGTGTTAGCCTACATGCTAAAGACTGGCAGATATTGAAAATATAGCTAGCCTGTACAGTTAGCTCAAGCTGCTAACATAAAATGGCGAAAAAACACTTCACGTAGTAATTTTTCGATCAAATTATTGTCTAAAACTATACAGGGATGAAAAGCGTGGTTAGATATGAGCGCTAATCGCGCGTCTGAGTTTCCACTCACCTGTTTCTGCTCTCTGCGCACGGGAGACTGTTTGCGGCCCGAGCGTCTGACTTGCACGAACAAAACTTAGAAAAAAATCCACAAATCCGTGCAGGAAACGTTCAAACCACCACAAAACCGTTAACAGCCTCCAAATACCACCAGCTCCTCGATATCAGGCCTGATAGTGAACTTTAAAGGTCTGTTTGGTGATGTTTAAGTGACTGGCTAACGTTTGTTGTCGAGATGGTAACAACACCGAGAGTTGAATGCGTGTTATTCTTCAAAACGGCTTAAGTCTCAGTGCGAATAACGCAACTAACTTCAACTGTGACGTTACGTGCTAGTTAAACTGCGATATGATGAGCAACGGAGCCACACGCCTCTTCCCTCCCCGTGTATTTGTGTCCGGAGTTGAGCTTCACTCTCTCGGCCAAACCGCACCACGAACTCCCGCCCAGAGCCGCTTTATTGACTAGCCCGCCCACTCTCCACTGCGGCCCTTTCAATAACTCAACGGCTGTATCTTCTATCCGCGTTTGGCTGCAGTTCAATGAACGTCGTCGATAGGGGCGCTATAAGACAATGAATTGCGAGTGCTCTGACGTCAAAAAGAATACAAAGTTAAACGCTTTTTTGTAGTTATGGTATTAGGGTGCTTAAATTTAAAGCGAGTGACTGCATTTTTATGTAAACAGTAACTTTTTTTATTATTAGCTACTTGTCCATGAACTCATCATAACAGGCCCTTTTTAGACTGTTGTAAATAATGTTGGGTGCATAATATGTACATTATGTTTAAATGGTGAAGGTGGCAGCAATGGTAGCGCTACATCTCATAAGGAATGTATCCAATCAGGATGTTCACTGCGACTCCTGAGAGTGTGAGTGGATGGTCTGGCTTGTATTAAAAGATTCTGTGCTTCCGTTTCATCTGCAAGATTTCTCGGTTGAGATAGACTACGGATACTGATAAAGGCCAAAAAAGGATTTCTGATCTCATGTGGATGTGCTGTTGTTCTCAAACATTCTTAGTGCAAGAATTAAAATGTGTAAGAAGAGTCATTAATAAAAACTGACATATCTTTTTACCAGTCCACCATCCCATTAATGTCTGTCTGACTGAACAAAGGTGTAATAGTGAGAAATGAGAGGTAACCAGGAAAAAGAGAAAAGCTTTTAAATATGTCATAGTCATAGAACATTTCGTAATATTCTATTTTAGGCTTATCTATGTTTAGAATGGGTTTAGTGGCTCTACAGACACCATCATGAGTGATCAGAGACAGATCTATGTGCAGTTTGAAGGCCAAATATTGTTTAATCCTTAGCTAATATGATGTTGTTGTTTTAAATTAGGGATGCAAAATGATTAATCAAGATTAATCGCATTCAAAATAAAGGTTTATGTTTACATACTATATGTGTGTGTGCTGTGCATATTTATTATTTAGGCTATATATAAATAAACACACACATGTGTATATATTTTTATAAAATGTTTGTTTGTATGTGTATTTATACTTTTACATAATTTATACTATATATAAATATTGCATATATAAAGCTAACATATTTTCCCTTAATATATACATGTATGTTTGTGTATTAAATATGCATAACAAATATAAACAGTACACACACATGTAGTATGTAAACATAAACTTTTATTTTGAATTAATCGTTTAGCAGCCCTATATTTAATCATTTAATTCAGTCAAATCTTTTGACATCAATAGAAGAAATTTTTTTGCACCCTCAATAACATGACAAATCAGTTGAAAAACACTGTTACAAAAATAATTAAATTATAATTTTGTGCATAAATATATACTTTTTACTACTGGTCTCTTGCATTATCAACACATAATTTTCCTTTTTAACACTGTAAAGCTGCTTTGATGATCTGTATTGTATAAGCACTATATAGCCTAAATAAAGGTGACCTGACTTGAAAGGTGACATAATATATGGAATTGTGTGTAAACTTAAAAACATACATACATACATTTATCTGATTTTTTTTTATTAATAATCTTTATTTTTATACATGTATAATAAATGATAGAATTTGTATTTTTGTATGCAACTATTCTATTAAATTTACCCATGTTTCCCAATACATTTAATCGTAGCCTACTTAATTATAACCTATTATACATATCATAATCAAAAAATATATATAGAGAGGAGGTGGGGAATACAAAATGTATTTATTAATTCATTTAAATATGCATTATTAATAGATAAAAATAAAAGACCGGGCACAGGTTAATGAGGATGTGCATTTAGAAAACGACGAAAAATAAACAGTTAACTTACTGTATTTTTATTGATGTGCTTGGAAATATGCCTACAGTAACACATATGACCATGAGGGACACAAAAGATAACCTCTAATGTAAATAAAAAAACGACCAATTTACGATCTCATCACGGTACTTTTAATTTGATCTCTCCCAAACAAGGCTTTTATTTTTGCTTTGTGTAAAAATATCCCCTGTCCACCAGGAGGCGACCTCAGATCAGTCTCCCGTCGCGCCATTTCGTTGCGGTAAAAGCCGCCAGATGGCAGTTTAGGATTGCTTCTCTCAGGAAAGGCGCGGTTCTGTTTCAGGTCTAATTTACAATATAAAAACATAAACTATTAGGTCAATTAATCGCGCCAATTATTACTGACGCGTGTCCCGGAGGACCCCTTTTAGCGGTTGAGGTGAGTTTGTACGAGTTTTGCAACAACTGAGTCTGAATCTTTCCGTGGGGCGCGCGTTTACTGCGTAAATCGAGCTTGCATTAAAGATGGAGGACATGCTAGAGAGAGAGAGAGAGAGAGAGAGAACGTGTGTGTGTGTGTGTGTGTGTGTGTGTGAGAGAGAGAGAGAGAGAGAGCTTGCGCGCGCGCGCTATGTGAATGTGTGTGTGTGTGTGTGTGTGTGCGTGCGTGCGTGCAGGGGGGATGGGAACAATTCTCTAAGGACAGTGTGTGTGTGTGTGTGTGCATTCCCCCTGTCCTTGGTGACACTGTCTTCCTTTTCACTCACGGCTATATTATCTTAATAAGATGATGTGCATGTGTTCGGTGTGTTATTGCAGGAACGAGTGTAACATGGTGTGTTCCTGCCGCCGTGCACGCGGACAGACAGACAGTCAGCGCGCGAACTGCTGTTGTTCTCTGAGGCGCTCGCTCTGGTCGCTGCTCGTTTGAAATGTAACGTCTGGTTTGTGTAACGTTACTTAACTTTCCTACACTTCCCCGAGTTGTCACGAATAACATACAGTATTTACAGACTTAAGGGATGGAGGTTGGTGTTGGTTAAGTCATTTGGGTCAGTAAAAAATAAACAGCTCAACTTTTTGGTTCGAAACGTATATAATTAACTAGCGTAAAACCTGAGAGGAAAAATTTGTGGATTGTTACTTATTTATTTTGTATCTTTAATAGTTACTTTTCTTACTTCATTTTAGTCGGTAGTTACTTCATGAAGGTTTGTTTTATGAGCAGAGGAGGAGTTTAGACCGTACTTACATAGTTCAAGCTAGTCCAAACACTAGTCCATGTCTGGTATTTGATCACTGAACTGAGCAATGAAAAAGTTCTAGTTGTGTTTAACTTTTTGAACAATATAACATCCATTTTGCTTTATTCTGTGTTTGTAAAATGTATATTCTATCAAGTTGTCACAGCTGCTTGGTTCCTCTGTCCAGACTGAATGAACATCATTTGAAAGCTCCTGCTTCTCCATCAGTCAACTTTCTATTTATATTCCAGTGTTGTAATATTCACACACAATTTTTTTTAGTTGTACTGCTTTTTGAGGTGAGATGTTGGCAGGTGACTGTCCAAATGTTGTTGGTCCACTTTCTGAGTTGATCCAGCACTGAACCATACATCACTTTAAATATTTTTGAGGAAATGTGGTTTATTTATGGAATTGGAGAGGGCTTTTTCAGTGCATCAAGTATTCTTAAGTTAAGAGATGACAAGAAATGGTTTACCTCTGCTAAAAAAGCTGTATTTCTTGAAAATATGTTGTTTGTCTAAACAGGTTGCATATCATCCATTGGTTAGCATGCAATTTTCAACACAAGGGATTTTAAATTTGTGCTTTCCTTGCTTAGAAATCACATGAATTAATCCAATTCATGAAATCTTAAGGGTTTAATTTTGCTAGAATTTTTAATTTGCCCTTAGGTAGAGTTACAACTACAGATTTGCACATCTGAGACCAAATTGTTATTTTCAATGAATTTGTTTCTGGAGTGATGCATTTGCAAATCAGTCTGGTTTTGAAAGATCTTTGAAAGTCATGATGTGGTAAACTGTTTTGCAATTTCTAGTACCATGCAAACCACTTTGATCTTAGATTAATGTGGTGAGGATTTTAGACCGGATTTGTGCTGATTGAAGAAAGCCACATTAATATAAATGACTTCGGACACTTTAGTCTTCGATAAGTAGTCTGTCTGCTTGCCTCACACACTCTTGCTAAAACAGTAAAGCTGTTACTTAAAATTGTTGTGCTAAATGGTGAATGTTTTAAAATCAGTCTCAAGAGTGTTAGAGTCATATTTGTAAAGATATTATTGGATTCATTGTAGAAGTACAAGTTATTGTTTGTACTGTTGCCAGGCTTTTTAAATACATCAAATAAAGACTATGGCTTGGAGTTCTTTCTATGGAAGGCTTTGTGTAAAGTGTAAAATGGTTGATTTCGCAAGAGACTAGAAAAAGACATGCTTTAAGTACATCATAGCTTACTTAAATCTGGGATTAAAAATAATGGTGTCTTTTTTCCTTAATGAAGTTTGTTTTAAACCAACCCCTTGAACAGGCCTCAGCTCGAATGTGCTGATTTCATTATCTCTCACCTTTTTACAGTGAACTATAAGGCAGAAATATTATGAAAGACTGCTGCAGTTTGTGTCCTTGGCTTTGTCCCTCTGGAGAACCACAGAGAGAAAAAGCTCTCCTTAGTGTATTATACAAGCAAGATATCACCTTTCTACTTTGGTCATTATTTAGTGTTTGTGTAGGCTATCTGTGTGTCTAGATGTTATTCTAAGATAACGAAATATGCATTTTTTGTTTTTATATAATTACCTATGGATATTTTCAGAAGCTTTGTTTCTGAAGCTAACCTTCTTAAATGATGATAGTCATATTCATACTAAACTAGTGTGACTTCACCTTTCTATTGTAGTATTATGGCCTCTCCTCAGTGCGGGTGTTTTTGGCGAGCAATTTAGATGCGTGACATGTATTCCAGGAGGCCGTTGTTGCCATGGAAACACCGTCACTGTCGGTCATATGCTCTTATCCTAGAATTTTATTGGCCGTGTTACGAAGATCAATGAATGTTGCTTTAAGAGATAAGAAAAATCTCCAAATCACCTGTGGGATGAATGAAAAGTTTTAATTATTGAAGTGGATGTAGATTTAATAAAAAAAAAATCTGATTTATGAATTGTGATGTGAATGGGCTTTGAATGTTTGTGAGATCCTTGAAACAGGTTTGAAAGAGTATACATGCATGTATGTTTGTGTTAATTAAATATGTCGGTTTAAATAATAGACATGCTTGCAGTATAAACCTGTATGGAATAGTTAAGCTCCCCGGTACGTCTTTACGTAAAGTCAAAAGCAATTGTTTGACTATCTATATTTATTTTCTAATGTAGTAGTAGTATACTAAGCATAGTTTACTCTGCTTTTTAGAATTGATTGTATACCCTAAAAAGGCAAAACACATTAAAGGGATAGTTCACCAGAAAAAAAAAAATCATTCATCATTTATTCACCCTCCTGTTGTTTCATATTTTGAGAAAGTCCTGCAGGTTTGGAATGATGTGAGGGTGAGTAAAAGATGATCTGTCGCTTTAATCCTTAAAAATAATTTTAAAAAAGCAGTCCTTACACATTAAATAAATGATCGGATAATCATACTATGTTTTCTCTGAATCTGAGTTTAGTCGAGTTTAGTCTGTCAGTATCGGTAAGATCATACTCTAAAACACCCATTGTCAAATATTTGTCAGGATATATTTGCAAATTAACCTTTTTTGCATATATAATTGTATTATGTAACACTGTAGTTAGCATAATTTAATCCCTTCCATCGCTTTCTATTTAGTTACCTTTTCCAAGTTTTCTAAGCTAATTTTGGGTCAAATATGTGGAATGGATTTAAATAAAAAGAGTACTGTGCAAAATATATAATAAATAACATTCAAGTGTCAGGAAATGTCTAGAACTTTGAGTAACAGCTGTTCTAATTCTGTGGGCACTGATTCTATAGGCCTTGTAATTCCAGCCTTTTCTGTATTAAAAACGGTGAACAAGTGAGCAGTGTAGTAGGGAGAGTTTTTAGCGGTTAAACAAACAATTTTACATTTATCTACAAGATCTTTTTATGCCATTTAGCTAAAGGCTGAATTCCTCATTGTCAAGCCACATGAAATGACATTATTTAGAAAGTCAGTAATGGCTCTTCCTGCGGCCCACTCGCTTAAAAAAGACTTTGATTACGCTGATGTCTCAAGACAGAACTTGATCTATAAAACATTGAGTTTTCTGTCAAACCTGAGGTGGAAATGAGTGTCTGCAGGAGCAAACGCTGCTTTTCTCACAGTCTCTCAGGGCAATTGTCAAGCTATTTTGAGTGTTTCACAGATCATTAGAGACTGTTGCCTGTCCTTAGCGTGAGTGGTTATGAGATGAACAGATGAAGGGAGATATAAATCCAGTCCCATTCGATCTGCATAAACAATCTTCACTTCTAAACCAGTCCACGTATGGACTAAGAAAGATGTATAGATAAAGATTTGATCTCAGATAGTAAATATACAGTGTTAAAAAAGCGAAGTTTTCCTGACATCTGGATAAATAATTGCGAATGTAAGAGGGAATGGTGCACATAAGGATTTTTTGTTTAAAATGTGCCTTGTTTTGTGAACAAGTTTTTATAGTTACTATGAAAGCTACTTCTAGTGCATTACTGCTGTACATTTTAGCAGTGAGGATTGATTTGCATTATTAGTGCAATGATACATGAGTTTAGCTACAGGAAACAATGTTAATGCACTAATAATTAAATAATTATATTGAGTGTTACAGTTTTGTAGCTGTAACGCATCTTTGCATCCAGCCCTTTTCTGAGGAGAACTTGTATTCAAACAAGAAAATCTTTAATTTTCACACTTTCTCTTACATTTTAATTAAGAGTCAGCGAAGGATGTTGAAATCTGTGCAACAATTGCTCCTTGTCATTGTTGGTCGTGTTTCTGTGCGATTCTGAAAGCATTGTTTTCTGTGGAAGCACTTTAATTGAATCTATTCTGGTAACGTTTGCCTGCTTAAAGATGATGTGTTTTAACAGTAAGAGATGAACTAGAAAGTCATTATGTAACATAAGCATGAAGAGGTTCTCTTCATCGAACAAAACCATCAGACACAACTTTGAGAGGTTTGTGCATGACGCACACACTCAGAATGGGCAGTTTAGTCTGATGTAAGCCAAAGTGAAGCACACTGAGATCCAGAGTGTCTTTTCCAGATTTAACCCTATTACTAATTCAACTAAGTGCCCGGAGTGATTTGAAAGAAATTTGTTGTGCACGAACTTTAAAATAGCCAGTTATTGGATGCAAGGAATGGGACATAATTGGTCTGATTTAAAAGCATCTCACCCAGCCGGTGCCAAGAATAGCCTCATTTGACTGTCATCGTACAGTGCAAACCATTTAATAGTGTGTCCCCAGACTGTAATGAATCTGTATTGCTTGCTCGATGAGAAGCTGCATGCCCATTAACACATTCACTGATCCATTGAGTTGCTTTCAGGGGTTGTTCTGTGCAGTGCCATTACTGGCCTCATCTACACTTCTCTTTCCAGTTTGACCTCACCATGAGGACCACTTAATCTTGACCCCCTATGTAATCTCTTGGACATCTTTTCGGTTAATGTTCTGAAATTTTTTTTTTTCTTCTTCTCAGGTAAATGGGGTTTCTTACATGTTAAGGACATTTTCTCAGTTAATGGCCTACTGTTTTATTTATCATGCAGCAGGTCGCTTCATGAGAGCCGTCGGTTGAAGACCACATGACTATCTGAACACCTATTTATAACCCCACTGTTATTGGACACTGTTGCTGAATCATCATTCAGAATTAAGAATTCCTTACTGTAGAATAGATTGTTTCTACAGTATCTGGATATTCTGTAATATTCTTAATATTTGTAACTTAAATCTTATAGATTTAAGTGACATTATATGAAGAGATGATTATAGAAATGTAAAAAATGGTAGATAGAATATCCAGGTTAAAACAACCAAATGCCTTTTTTACAGAGGCTTTGAATGTTTGTTTTTTTATTATTATTATTAAAAATAACTGAAACTGAAATTAGTTTGGAATGTTTTTTGTCTATTTTTATCTGATAAATAGGATATGTACTTGTATGACTGGAAATAGCTACATGGGGGTGAAAACAAACGACTGACTTGGGTTAAAACATTTGGTTATCTGAGTTTAGGGTGGGTCTACCTGTTTGGTAATAATAATAGCAGGTTTGGAAAACAGTTTAGCTCTTCTAATGTTTACGAATATTCCACACTGGACCTTTAAATACCAGAAGATTGGAGGTTAGTTGCAGATTGGCTGCTCATAGACGAAATCGAGAATCAATTCAAAGAAATGATCTTTTAGCCATTTAACTGGTGAATCTTCCTTCATTATATATTGCTGACATTGACATTTATATTCTAGCATTCCCAAAAGGATTCAGCTCTCTTCACTGTTGCCAGCCTCCATCGCTGAGGTGTAAATTACATTTTCTTTCCTGAGCTCTACCTTCAGTACATACTAGACTTAACACTTACTCATCAGAGAGAAACAGCATGTCTGCGAATCTCTGCATGAATAGTGTTATTTTATTCTGTATTTGTTTGTCTTATGTGTCTGCTGCCAATCTCTTAAATGATTATGTAACGGTCAGCTGTTGAGTTTTACAAAACTGCATAGACTTTTTCTGGAGCACATGCCCAGAGTTTCGGCCTGGGCCATATTTACTGAGATATCCAAATCTGAATGGGGGAGGGGAGCGTTACAGATGCAAAGTAAGGGGTTTTATTTTCTCCTTATGTCCACTTAAATACCATCTGACAGCAGATCGGTCTCAAAAACCCTGTATGTTGGGAATTCCGGCCTGCATTCTCGTTGAACTTCCTCCTGTGTCTGTTTCACGCTTGCATGCGGTGAATCAAGCGTTTTGAATCCTCAGTATCCACAGAAACATCTATTACTGCCAGTGTGGAAAGTCTCCTCTGGGGGTGGGGAGCCATCTTGTGTTGGTTAAAATCAAATCATGTGTGAAGATGCATCCAAGTGAGTTGTCTAAATCAGTCAGGGATAGAAAATTAGCTTTTTATGTCTAATAGCACAGATATTGTCTGATCTAATTTGGATCCATATACATCCCATCTCCACTTGACATAAATGTGTTTAGCCTTCCTATCTGCCCTTGGTTTCTGCTGTTTCCACAGCAACAGGGAAAAGCCATGCTTGGGATGCCCCCTAATGGCAGTGTGTCTTTTGTCAAATGTAATATATATAGTTTTGACTCAAGTAAAAGTGATTAAGACCAATGCTATTTTGCTGTAATAAGTATCATTATGATTGAATTTTGAGTTGTTGCATCTTTTATGGTGTTGATCCTGGATTATAGTTTCATTTAAAATCATGGTTCATGCTGTCCCTAGTGGTTATGGGATGCTACTATTTTTTTAAATGCTTTTAAAATGGCAATTTTAGTTTTATTTTATATTTTATATATATATATATATATATATATATATATATATATATATATATATATATATATATATTATATATATATATATAATTTTTAATTTAACTAAAAAAAATGTCTAATAAATGCTCTAATAAATCTGTACTTAATTATGCTTCATATCTATCCTGGTCAGAGCTTCTCTTTTCTCTAAATTCTTAGGTTATGTGGTCTGAAGCATTCTGGGGCTGAACTAAGGAATCGCGAACGCTTTCACGCCACTTCTGTGTGATCCATCTTTAGAAGTCTCCAAGTTTTGTCAGAAGACACAACATGATCAACTCAGACTTTCCTATGTTGCAGTAAGTAAAAAGACTTTTTTAAAATGACGGGCGCTTATATAAATGTGCACTAAACTGTTGATAAACATTTGCGTTACACTATGCAGGGACTCGTCAAATGACGGGCAAGGCGACACTGTGAGTCTGAGCATGAGTGTTAGTGAGCTGGATGATTCTGGGGAAGGAAAGGGCAAGAAAAAGAGAGGCAGGCCTGGAAAACAAGGAGTAAGACCAATGCTGCTGAGCAGATCGACTGATTGCTTTTATTTGAAAACATAAATGCATGCTGTCAGCCAATCTTCCAGATCTCTCTCTCTCTCTCTCAAATTTTTATTTTTTTGCCAGGCGGCCAGTAAGAAGGCCCGAAGTGTCTCGCGTTGATAAAGGCGGGAGGAGGCCGAATGGAGTGGCCCATCTGAATGGAGAGGGCACAGACCCCAGTACTCTGTTTGAGGTGGTCAAACAAGGCAAAGTGCCATGCAGGTAAAACACAACACATGTCTTGCTGTCCGGTTTCTGGATCATTTGAGGGGGAAATGTGCTAAGTGACTGTTTTTTTTTTTTTGTTTGTTTACTAGTGCCGTCATTGAACGACTGGATTGAATCTTACAAGCAAGACCGAGACCTTGCACTCCTAGATCTAATCAACTTTTTCATTCACTGTTCTGGCTGTAAAGGTAATTTATTAATTATTATTATTATTATTTTA